>NC_139221.1:313720726-313941587 GCF_055691185.1 Crinia signifera
ACAGCAGTGAGGATGGAGACATGGTTCAGCCTCAGCAGCACAGCAGTGAGGATGGACAGATAGTACAGCCTCAGCAGCACAGCAGTGAGGATGGACAGATAGTTCAGCCTCAGCAGCACAGCAGTGAGGATGGACAGATAGTTCAGCCTCAGCAGCACAGCAGTGAGTATGGAGAGATGGAACAGCTTCAGCAGCACAGCAGTGATAGACAGATAGTACAGCCTTAGCAGCACAGCAGTGAGGATGGACAGATAGTTCAGCCTCAGCAGCACAGCAGTGAGGAAGGATAGATAGTTCAGCCTCAGCAGCACAGCAGTGAGGATGGAGAGATGGTACAGCTTTAGCAGCACAGCAGTGATAGACAGATAGTACAGCCTCAGCAGCACAGCAGTGAGGATGGACAGATAGTACAGCCTCAGCAGCACAGCAGTGAGGATGGATAGATAGTTCAGCCTCAGCAGCACAGCAGTGAGGATGGAGAGATGGTACAGCTTCAGCAGCACAGCAGTGATAGACAGATAGTACAGCCTCAGCAGCACAGCAGTGAGGACGGACAGATAGTACAGCCTCAGCAGCACAGCAGTGAGGATGGACAGATATTTTCAGCCTCAGCAGCACAGCAGTGAGGATGGACAGATAGTTCAGCCTCAGCAGCACAACAGTGAGTATGGAGAGATGGTACAGCTTCAGCAGCACAGCAGTGATAGACAGTTAGTACAGCCTCAGCAGCACAGCAGTGAGGATGGATAGATAGTTCAGCCTCAGCAGCACAGCAGTGAGGATGGAGAGATGGTACAGCTTCAGCAGCACAGCAGTGATAGACAGATAGTACAGCCTCAGCAGCACAGCAGTGAGGACGGACAGATAGTACAGCCTCAGCAGCACAGCAGTGAGGATGGACAGATATTTTCAGCCTCAGCAGCACAGCAGTGAGGATGGACAGATAGTTCAGCCTCAGCAGCACAACAGTGAGTATGGAGAGATGGTACAGCTTCAGCAGCACAGCAGTGATAGACAGTTAGTACAGCCTCAGCAGCACAGCAGTGAGGATGGACAGATAGTTCAGCCTCAGCAGCACAGCAGTGAGGATGGAGAGATGGTACAGCTTCAGCAGCACAACAGTGATAGACAGATAGTACAGCCTCAGCAGCACAGCAGTGAGGATGGACAGATAGTTCAGCCGCAGCAGCACAGCAGTGAGGATGGATAGATAGTTCAGCCTCAGCAGCACAGCAGTGAGGATGGAGAGATGGTACAGCTTCAGCAGCACAGCAGTGGTAGACAGATAGTACAGCCTCAGCAGCACAGCAGTGAGGATGGACAGATAGTACAGCCTCAGCAGCACAGCAGTGAGGATGGATAGATAGTTCAGCCTCAGCAGCACAGCAGTGAGGATGGAGAGATGGTACAGCTTCAGCAGCACAGCAGTGGTAGACAGATAGTACAGCCTCAGCAGCACAGCAGTGAGGATGGACAGATAGTACAGCCTCAGCAGCACAGCAGTGAGGATGGACAGATAGTTCAGCCTAAGCAGCACAGCAGTGAGGATGGACAGATAGTACAGCCTCAGCAGCACAGCAGTGAGGATGGACAGATAGTTCAGCCTCAGCAGCACAGCAGTGAGGATGGAGAGATGGTACAGCTTCAGCAGCACAGCAGTGAGGATGGATATATAGTTCAGCCTCAGCAGCACAGCAGTGAGTATGGAGAGATGGAACAGCTTCAGCAGCACAGCAGTGATAGACAGATAGTACAGCCTTAGCAGCACAGCAGTGAGGATGGACAGATAGTTCAGCCTCAGCAGCATAGCAGTGAGGATCTACAGATAGTACAGCCTCAGCAGCACAGCAGTGAGGATGGACAGATAGTTCAGCCTCAGCAGCACAGCAGTGAGGATGGATATATAGTTCAGCCTCAGCAGCACAGCAGTGAGTATGGAGAGATGGAACAGCTTCAGCAGCACAGCAGTGATAGACAGATAGTACAGCCTTAGCAGCACAGCAGTGAGGATGGACAGATAGTTCAGCCTCAGCAGCACAGCAGTGAGGAAGGATAGATAGTTCAGCCTTAGCAGCACAGCAGTGAGGATGGAGACATGGTTCAGCCTCAGCAGCACAGCAGTGAGGATGGACAGATAGTACAGCCTCAGCAGCACAGCAGTGAGGATGGACAGATAGTGCAGCCTCAGCAGCACAGCAGTGAGGATGGACAGATAGTTCAGCCTCAGCAGCACAGCAGTGAGGATGGAGAGATGGTACAGCTTCAGCATCACAGCAGTGATAGACAGATAGTACAGCCTCAGCAGCACAGCAGTGAGGATGGACAGATAGTTCAGCCTAAGCAGCACAGCAGTGAGGATGGACAGATAGTACAGCCTCAGCAGCACAGCAGTGAGGATGGACAGATAGTTCAGCCTCAGCAGCACAGCAGTGAGGATGGAGAGATGGTACAGCCTCAGCAGCACAGCAGTGATAGACAGATAGTACAGCCTTAGCAGCACAGCAGTGAGGATGGACAGATAGTACAGCCTCAGCAGCACAGCAGTGAGGATGGACAGATAGTACAGCCTCAGCAGCACAGCAGTGAGGATGAACAGATAGTGCAGCCTCAGCAGCACAGCAGTGAGTATGGAGAGATGGAACAGCTTCAGCAGCACAGCAGTGATAGACAGATAGTACAGCCTTAGCAGCACAGCAGTGAGGATGGACAGATAGTACAGCCTCAGCAGCACAGCAGTGAGGATGGACATATAGTACAGCCTCAGCAGCACAGCAGTGAGGATGAACAGATAGTGCAGCCTCAGCAGCACAGCAGTGAGGGTGGACAGATAGTTCAGCCTCAGCAGCACAGCAGTGAGGATGGACAGATAGTTCAGCCTCAGCAGCACAGCAGTGAGTATGGAGAGATGGAACAGCTTCAGCAGCACAGCAGTGATAGACAGATAGTACAGCCTTAGCAGCACAGCAGTGAGGATGGACAGATAGTTCAGCCTCAGCAGCACAGCAGTGAGGAAGGATAGATAGTTCAGCCTCAGCAGCACAGCAGTGAGGATGGAGAGATGGTACAGCTTTAGCAGCACAGCAGTGATAGACAGATAGTACAGCCTCAGCAGCACAGCAGTGAGGATGGACAGATAGTACAGCCTCAGCAGCACAGCAGTGAGGATGGATAGATAGTTCAGCCTCAGCAGCACAGCAGTGAGGATGGAGAGATGGTACAGCTTCAGCTGCACAGCAGTGATAGACAGATAGTACAGCCTCAGCAGCACAGCAGTGAGGACGGACAGATAGTACAGCCTCAGCAGCACAGCAGTGAGGATGGACAGATATTTTCAGCCTCAGCAGCACAGCAGTGAGGATGGACAGATAGTTCAGCCTCAGCAGCACAACAGTGAGTATGGAGAGATGGTACAGCTTCAGCAGCACAGCAGTGATAGACAGTTAGTACAGCCTCAGCAGCACAGCAGTGAGGATGGACAGATAGTTCAGCCTCAGCAGCACAGCAGTGAGGATGGAGAGATGGTACAGCTTCAGCAGCACAACAGTGATAGACAGATAGTACAGCCTCAGCAGCACAGCAGTGAGGATGGACAGATAGTTCAGCCGCAGCAGCACAGCAGTGAGGATGGATAGATAGTTCAGCCTCAGCAGCACAGCAGTGAGGATGGAGAGATGGTACAGCTTCAGCAGCACAGCAGTGGTAGACAGATAGTACAGCCTCAGCTGCACAGCAGTGAGGATGGACAGATAGTACAGCCTCAGCAGCACAGCAGTGAGGATGGATAGATAGTTCAGCCTCAGCAGCACAGCAGTGAGGATGGAGAGATGGTACAGCTTCAGCAGCACAGCAGTGGTAGACAGATAGTACAGCCTCAGCAGCACAGCAGTGAGGATGGACAGATAGTACAGCCTCAGCAGCACAGCAGTGAGGATGGACAGATAGTTCAGCCTAAGCAGCACAGCAGTGAGGATGGACAGATAGTACAGCCTCAGCAGCACAGCAGTGAGGATGGACAGATAGTTCAGCCTCAGCAGCACAGCAGTGAGGATGGAGAGATGGTACAGCTTCAGCAGCACAGCAGTGATAGACAGATAGTACAGCCTCAGCAGCATAGCAGTGAGGATCTACAGATAGTACAGCCTCAGCAGCACAGCAGTGAGGATGGACAGATAGTTCAGCCTCAGCAGCACAGCAGTGAGGATGGATATATAGTTCAGCCTCAGCAGCACAGCAGTGAGTATGGAGAGATGGAACAGCTTCAGCAGCACAGCAGTGATAGACAGATAGTACAGCCAGGGGCGGATTTAGGGATGATGGCGCCCCTAGGCACAACAATAATGTTTACTAAGTAGGACAGTTTATAGGGGCAGTATCTGCATGTCCTATCCATTTACACTCTATTTAAGATGGAATATAGTACAGTACAGTGGATATTTTGCAGTTATTGGTACATTTTGGGCTGACAGTACTATCACAGGCATCCAAGTGCCGCCCCCAAACATGTGCCGCCCCTAGGCCGGTGCCTCACGTGCCTAATGGGAAATTCGGCTCTGAGTACAGCCTTAGCAGCACAGCAGTGAGGATGGACAGATAGTTCAGCCTCAGCAGCACAGCAGTGAGGAAGGATAGATAGTTCAGCCTTAGCAGCACAGCAGTGAGGATGGAGACATGGTTCAGCCTCAGCAGCACAGCAGTGAGGATGGACAGATAGTACAGCCTCAGCAGCACAGCAGTGAGGATGGACAGATAGTGCAGCCTCAGCAGCACAGCATTGAGGATGGACAGATAGTTCAGCCTCAGCAGCACAGCAGTGAGGATGGACAGATAGTTCAGCCTCAGCAGCACAGCAGTGAGTATGGAGAGATGGAACAGCTTCAGGAGCACAGTAGTGATAGACAGATAGTACAGCCTTAGCAGCACAGCAGTGAGGATGGACAGATAGTTCAGCCTCAGCAGCACAGCAGTGAGGAAGGATAGATAGTTCAGCCTCAGCAGCACAGCAGTGAGGATGGAGAGATGGTACAGCTTCAGCAGCACAGCAGTGATAGACAGATAGTACAGCCTCAGCAGCACAGCAGTGAGGATGGACAGATAGTTCAGCCTCAGCAGCACAGCAGTGAGGATGGAGAGATGGTACAGCTTCAGCAGCACAGCAGTGATAGACAGATAGTACAGCCTCAGCAGCACAGCAGTGAGGATGGACAGATAGTACAGCCTCAGCAGCACAGCAGTGAGGATGGATAGATAGTTCAGCCTCAGCAGCACAGCAGTGAGGATGGAGAGATGGTACAGCTTCAGCAGCACAGCAGTGGTAGACAGATAGTACAGCCTCAGCAGCACAGCAGTGAGTATGGACAGATAGTACAGCCTCAGCAGCACAGCAGTGAGGATGGACAGATAGTTCAGCCTAAGCAGCACAGCAGTGAGGATGGACAGATAGTACAGCCTCAGCAGCACAGCAGTGAGGATGGACAGATAGTACAGCCTCAGCAGCACAACAGTGAGGATGGAGAGATGGTACAGCTTCAGCAGCACAGCAGTGAGGATGGAGAGATGGTACAGCTTCAGCAGCACAGCAGTGATAGACAGATAGTACAGCCTCAGCAGCACAGCAGTGAGGATGGACAGATAGTACAGCCTCAGCAGCACAGCAGTGAGGATGGACAGATAGTTCAGCCTCAGCAGCACAACAGTGAGGATGGAGAGATGGTACAGCTTCAGCAGCACAGCAGTGAGTATGGAGAGATGGAACAGCTTCAGCAGCACAGCAGTGATAGACAGATAGTACAGCCTCAGCAGCATAGAAGTGAGGATGGACAGATAGTTCAGCCTCAGCAGCACAACAGTGAGGATGGAGAGATGGTACAGCTTCAGCAGCACAGCAGTGAGTATGGAGAGATGGAACAGCTTCAGCAGCACAGCAGTGATAGACAGATAGTACAGCCTCAGCAGCACAGCAGTGAGGATGGATAGATAGTTCAGCCTCAGCAGCACAGCAGTGAGTATGGAGAGATGGAACAGCTTCAGCAGCACAGCAGTGATAGACAGATAGTACAGCCTTAGCAGCACAGCAATGAGGATGGACAGATAGTTCAGCCTCAGCAGCACAGCAGTGAGGAAGGATAGATAGTTCAGCCTCAGCAGCACAGCAGTGAGGATGGAGAGATGGTACAGCTTCAGCAGCACAGCAGTGAGGATGGACAGATAGTACAGCCTCAGCAGCACAGCAGTGAGGATGGACAGATAGTGCAGCCTCAGCAGCACAGCAGTGAGGATGGACAGATAGTTCAGCCTCAGCAGCACAGCAGTGAGGATGGACAGATAGTTCAGCCTCAGCAGCACAGCAGTGAGTATGGAGAGATGGAACAGCTTCAGCAGCACAGCAGTGATAGACAGATAGTACAGCCTTAGCAGCACAGCAGTGAGGATGGACAGATAGTACAGCCTCAGCAGCACAGCAGTGAGGAAGGATAGATAGTTCAGCCTCAGCAGCACAGCAGTGAGGATGGAGAGATGGTACAGCTTCAGCAGCACAGCAGTGATAGACAGATAGTACAGCCTCAGCAGCACAGCAGTGAGGATGGACAGATAGTACAGCCTCAGCAGCACAGCAGTGAGGATGGATAGATAGTTCAGCCTCAGCAGCACAGCAGTGAGGATGGAGAGATGGTACAGCTTCAGCAGCACAGCAGTGATAGACAGATAGTACAGCCTCAGCAGCACAGCAGTGAGTATGGACAGATAGTACAGCCTCAGCAGCACAGTAGTGAGGATGGACAGATAGTTCAGCCTAAGCAGCACAGCAGTAAGGATGGACAGATAGTACAGCCTCAGCAGCACAGCAGTGAGGATGGACAGATAGTTCAGCCTCAGCAGCACAGCAGTGAGGATTGAGAGATGGTACAGCTTCAGCAGCACAGCAGTGATAGACAGATAGTACAGCCTCAGCAGCATAGAAGTGAGGATGGACAGATAGTTCAGCCTCAGCAGCACAGCAGTGAGGATGGATAGATAGTTCAGCCTCAGCAGCACAGCAGTGAGGATGGAGAGATGGTACAGCTTCAGCAGCACAGCAGTGAGGATCTACAGATAGTACAGCCTCAGCAGCACAGCAGTGAGTATGGACAGATAGTACAGCCTCAGCAGCACATCAGTGAGGATGGACAGATAGTACAGCCTCAGCAGCACAGCAGTGAGGATGGACAGATAGTTCAGCCTAAGCAGCACAGCAGTGAGGATGGACAGATAGTACAGCCTCAGCAGTTAGTATGGACAGATAGTACAGCCTCAGCAGCACATCAGTGAGGATGGACAGATAGTACAGCCTCAGCAGCACAGTAGTGAGGATGGGCAGATAGTACAGCCTCAGCAGCACAGCAGTGAGGATCTACAGATAGTACAGCCTCAGCAGCACAGCATTGAGGATGGACAGATAGTTCAGCCTCAGCAGCACAGCAGTGAGGATGGACAGATAGTACAGCCTCAGCAGCACAGTAGTGAGGATCTACAGATAGTACAGCCTCAGCAGCACAGCAGTGAGGATGGACAGATAGTACAGCCTCAGCAGCACAGTAGTGAGGATGGGCAGATAGTACAGCCTCAGCAGCACAGCAGTGAGGATCTACAGATAGTACAGCCTCAGCAGCACAGCAGTAAGGATGGACAGATAGTACAGCCTCAGCAGCACAGCAGTGAGTATGGACAGATAGTACAGCCTCAGCAGCACAGCAGTGAGGATGGACAGATAGTTCAGCCTCAGCAGCACAGCATTGAGGATGGACAGATAGTTCAGCCTCAGCAGCACAGCAGTGAGAATGGACAGATAGTACAGCCTCAGCAGCACAGCAGCGAGGATGGACAGATAGTAAAGCCTCAGCAACACAGCAGTGAGGATGGACAGATAGTAAAGCCTCAGCAGCACAGCAGTGAGGATCTACAGATAGTACAGCCTCAGCAGCATTGAAGTGGATGGACAGAAAAGTCAGCTCACCACTGGTGTGGTTGTCAGAGGCACACAGCTCTGTGACATCTGCTGTGAAATGTTGTCCGAGGCACCACAACAAGCACCCTTATGAAAGCCAAAACCGAAAACAATGTTTTGCCTCATAATGGAATCCAAGCCTGGTGGAAAAATCAGACCTGAAGCCCAGGTTCCCTCAGTTTGATGAAGTTTGGGTGGGCTTGGTTTTCAGAAAACAATGCGCACTTATAACCCTTGCACAGCCGAGATTCTTAACCAATGGATTGCTGGGTTGGTGGGGAGGAACTAAACGCGCTTCAATTTGAGTTCTGCTCCTAGGAAGCACACGGTATTACTCTATAGGTCCCCGAGAAATCAGTGAATACAAAATAGGATGTATGTCCCACTGGGCGATCTCCTAGTGAGGATACCGTGCAATCAAACAGGTTCTGTCCAAGTGATCTTTATATTCAGTCTAGTCACAGGGGCTAAGGTATAAGATATAGAAAAGGTTGGATCACAAACTGTATGATAAACTGGGCCATATATATTAAGCCTTAACAAGTGATGAAGTGAAGGTGATAATAGAGTGATAAAGGACCAGCTAAGCAGCTCCTAACTGTACATTTTCAAACCCGGTCTGTGACATGGCAGTTAGGAGCTGATTGGCTGGTCCTTTATCTCGCTTAATACATTTGACCCAGTGGGGTAGATGTATGAAGCAGTGATAAGGGAGGAGAAGTGAGCCAGTGGTGGCCCATGGCAGCCAATCAGGACTGAAGTAACATCTATAATGTGCATACTATATTATTAAACAAAGCAGCTGAGCGGCTGCCATGGGCAACTTCTCTACGCTTTTCGCTGCTTTATACACCTACCCCAGTGTTAGCTGACCGCCTCAAGCCAAGCCCGGACCACCCACTCTGACATTTGGTTTTACACTTGCTCACTAATGGGAGCACTTGGCGGAGTGGAAGAGCAGTGGTCAAACTTGTATCCTGCTGTGAACCACACAAGTGCTGCTATACATGCGGGTGCCCCTTCAGGGCCCGTGTGCAGACTCCAGGTGGGCCCCCTCCTCTCCGCACTATCATAGACTCTGGCATTGTGCCAGAATCTACTGCACATGCCTAAGTATCCGGAAACATGGTGCCCAACATGTTCCGGAGACAAAAATTAGTACTGTAGTACGGTAGCCATTTTGGTGCCGATTTTTGCAGCAAATGCAGTGGCCAGCACGGGACTCTGGAGAGGTAGCTATTAAAACAATAGTGCAGTGGGTGCAGTGTAGCCCCCCCTAGGATCAGGGGCCTGTTTTCACCGCACACATTGCACCCATTATAGAAACGCCTATGGTCACATTGCTCTAGATCACAGTGTTCTTACTATTTCTTCCCCTTCGATGATTGATTATCAGTTTATTGTCCTGTAATAGAGGTGAATCTGATTCAGAATTAACCAGAAGATTTTTGCTGAGGCATCAATTTTATTGTTTGATGCTGTGACATCAGGGATCAAGATAATGGAATCTAGAGCAATAGATTATTCTACAGGTATCGAAATATGTTCTCTAGGCATAGCCAAAACCTTGTCCTGGGTTCTTTTCAAAGTCATGCAGTAATAACCCCTAGCAATGAATTTCAACATAACCAGATTCCTCAGCATCTTGGCCTCCGGTTTATCACTGCAGAATCTCAAAACTCTCTAGTGTTTTCTTTATGTTAGTGTTGAACTGATGGTTTTGTCATGAGACCAACACTTCTAGGTAATGAATGTACTGACTGCAAATGGAATATATAAACTTAATACAATCATCCGCTTGGTTAATTCTATCCATTGTAAATACAAATTCTGGTTTCTTGCCTGGACCTGGAATGAGCACGTCGTCAATGTATCTTAACAACTGATTGATTTTGTGGTATCTGGTTCATTGAAGGATAGATCCTCCCCAAGTGTAAACATGAAGGCATTTGCAAAGCTCAAAGCCACACAGAAGCCCATTGCACAGCCAAGTCTTTGACTATTCAGTCGAATAAAAAATAATTCCTTGTTAAGGTGAGCTCAATTAAAGACATGAAGACATCTATATCAAGAGCTTTCGTGGGATGGACAGATGAAAGACCATTGAGGTTGAAATGTTTGACGAGCCTATACTGAGAAGGGGAGGAGCTGTGACAAGTACATGTGTGGGTGTGGTCAAGGCCATGTGGATGCATACACCCCCTACACTATTAGACCCACTTGCAAAAGCAAGAGGGGCCGATGGTGGGCCGGGCTGGACACAGAGAAAGCCAGGATGGCTACGTGCAGTGCAGGTTCCAGAATCTCAAAGTTTTCTACTCATGGCACACCCCCATCAGCAGTGTCAGTTCTCCCTGTAACAGGCACATGCTCGGCCAGAATTGCCCCCATCAGCAGTGTCTGAGCAGGGCCAAAAAGTAGCCCCAGTAGCTTTATGCCACCGGTATAAACAAGTGTGACTCTATCTGTAGTGCCTATTCTTCGCTCAGCCAGATACCTTGAAATCAATCAGTTGTTATATAAGATTCATAGATGACGTGCCTTTTCTCGTTCAGGCAAGAATTTGTAACTACAATGGATAAAAATGAATCATGCGGATGATACTATTAAGTTTTCATATTCCATTAGCAATCAGAACATTCATTACTTAGCTATGTCAGTCTCACTACAAAACTATCACTATAACTGTATTAAATAATACATTTTAATACACTGCCATACCCAGGATTCGACCTCATAACATATTGCATTCCAGTAAAATACCCTACCCATTTAGCAATTTGAACAAAGATGAAAAAAGGTGCGTTCAGGCAGTGCAGCACTGCCTGTCTGTGTGTGTTCAAAAGGTTTATAGATATGTGTGTATGTCCATAAATATATATAGATATACATATGTGTACCCTAACACCCCTCTCCACACCCTTACCCTATGCATACCTCCCAACTGTACCACTTTCCGTGGGAATGTGCCGGTTTTTGGGGACGTTCACGCATCCCGCCTGGGGCAGGAGTGTCCCGCGGCAGGGGGAGCAGTTGGGAGTCCCCTCTTGTTAGATGGACAAAACCATGTGCACTGCAGGTGGGGTAGATGTTACTTGTGCAGAGAGAGTTAGATTTGAGTGGGGTTTTACTTCAAAGTGAGATCTATATTGCAGTGTAAAAATAAAGCAGCCAGTATTTACCCTGCACAGAAACAAAATAACTCACCCAAATCTAATTCTCTCTGCACATATTACATCTGCCCCCCTGCAGTGCAGTGGTTTTGTCCATCTAAGAAGGAGTGAACCAGATTAATCCCCAATATGATTCCCTTTGTTGCAAGAAATGTATCCAGTTTTACTGTAAACTGATTTACCGTGCTTGCTGTTACCACATATTCTGGCAAAGAATTCCAGAACTTAACCGCTCCTATGGTGCAAAATCCCCTCCTCAATTCAGTACGAAATGTTATTTCCTTAGTTCATGCCCTCGTGTCCTAAGTAAAGTCATGTTACTGAATAAGTCATCTCCCAGCTCCTTGTGATTTCCAATACTGTATTTCAGGGTTGCCGACCCTCCCGGAATTTGCGGGAGTCTCCCGAAAATCGGGTCCTTCCTCCCGGCCCCCGGAAGGGTGGGCAACCCTCCCGGAATCAGGGGGACCCCCACTGAGCCCCCCGATCGCGGCATTTATATGCCGCAATCCGCGGGTCTCAGGGGAGGGGGCGGAGCTAAAACGGCACAATTGTGACGTTTTAGCCCCGCCCCCTCCATGGATAACAGTTATTTTGGCTATTTGTCGTAATGAGGGCGGGGCTTAATGACGTCATAGTTAAGCCCCGCCCCCAAAACGCGTAATGCAAGATTCCTCTCCGGGCTTCTCCCGGAGAGGATTTTTTTAAAGTCGGCAACCCTGCTGTATTTGAACATAGTAATCAGATCGCCTCTCAGCCTTCGCGTTTCCAGAGAATACATATTCAGCCTGGTTAGCCTATCCCTATATCCCAGCGACTGAAGACCCCTTATTAGTTTAGTAGCCCTTCTCTGTACTAATTCAAGTTCCTTAATGTCTTTCTTAACATGAGGTTCCTAGAACTGGACAAGTATTCTAAGTGCCGCCTCGCCAATGATTTATAAAGAGGCGCTATCACACTAGCATCATTTGATTCCATTCCTCTTTTGATACATGCTAAGGTCCTGCTTGCTCTTGCGGCAGCACTTGAGCATTGTTCTTTATTACTCATCCTATCATCAATGATGACCCCTAAACAGTGGCTTAACAATAGACCCCGTAGTTGCTTGGAGGCGCTTAGTAAATTTAGGTGCCGGGGGTCTGTGGGAGCTATTGCCAGGACGGATACAGAGTGGGGAGAGAGACGGCGGGGAGAGAGTTGGCGGCACCGGCAGCTGCTGGGTTTCTTACATATTACTGACATGCTCAGCTACATCTCCCTGGCTCCGCCCCTGCCTGCCATTGGCGGAGACCAAGCCATGATCAGTCTATCACTTCCAGCCCCGGGGGCACCCTGTATATCCCCAGGCTGGACCCAGCGGCACCTGTAGCAGCACTGTGTATGGCCCTGGCCCCAGGACCCAACGCCGGCAGCAGCACCATGTATATCACGGGCCGCGGTACCCAGCCCGTGTCAGGCAGATAGCAGCAGTAGCAGCAGCACAGGACTCCGGTGCGGCCTCCCTCCTCCAGCAGCAGCGTATACCATAGATACTGTAGCTGCGCCTAGGTGAGATGCTCTGTCTATATTGACTGGTATATATATATATATATATATATATATATATATATATATATAACATATGGTACTTGTGTATTATCACGGCGCCCATCAGGTCCCATCGTATACCACTAATTAAGGTATACGATGGGATGCGATGGGACCCGATTTTAGGGTTTTAAGAGCAGACTGTACAATTTTAATATCGCGTCGCATCGCATGCCATTACAATGGCATGCAATGCGATGCGACTCGATCAGACCCGATTTTACATTGTACAGCCACCCTGATGGGTGATTACTATGTTAAATGCACCCCCAGACCCGATTTTTCATTGTACAGGCACCCTTATGGGTGATTACTATGTTAAATGCACCCCCATTGTTAACACCACCCCCACTATCAACGCCAACCCGACGCGAGGGGCGGCAGTACGCGTCCTCCGACCTTTTCATACCCCCACTATCCACGTCGGCGTAGAGTTGATGTTATATAGTGTGGCGAGCCACCGAGCCCGAAGCGTGGCGAGCGGACGCGGATTACTTCACATGTATTCCGGAGAATAGCCGGTGGCCGTCGGGACCCCGAGTGTCGGAGTTTTGACTGTCAGGATCCTGAAGTTGGGGTAATGACTGTCAGGATCCCGACTGTCGGGAAACTGTCCGGCACCCCCGGCTCAACCTTCTCGCCGAAGGAGGCCAGGCCATGACAGAATCTTCCACCCACGTGTTTCCCTCTTCGTGATGCCTGATGACGAGGTACTAACTAGGTACCGTTTACCAAGAGTCATCCTAGACACTATCTCTTTAATAGAGAGTGATCTAGAAAGTTGTCACCGGCTCTCAACAGTAATACCACCGCTCACCCAGTGGTTGGCGTGTTGCATTTCTGCGCCTCAGGATTGTTCCAGCAAGTGGACACCCCTATACTTCACGCCCAGGACCCTAAAAGTGTACCATCTTGCCCAGTGTGGACTTTCGGAAAGCAGGTACCCCCTTGTTACCAAACTACATCTGTGTGGCGGACACTGCTCTACAAGTCCCCCGGTGGCAAATACCAACTAGCCAACCAAGTGGGAAGGACCCTGTGAGCAGAAGCCCCTTCCAGTGTCTTTCCATCTCCTGGCGGACACCGCATCTTGGACCACCCTGGGGGCTATGATCCAATATAGACCATTAGGGCAGATTACCAGCAGAATAGCGGAAGCCTATGGTTCATTCCTACTTCCAAACGGCTTATAAATTACCATGATCAATAGTGAGGATAAAGACCGTTTGTTACAAAAGTGGACTTTCCTGGATCAAAAAGGTCACCCAATACCGGTAAAGTGCACTTACCTGTGACCCACTGTACCCCATTGCCCCTTGTTCCCCTGGGCCAATCCACACTCTATCCATTCTCCTGTGGCGTGATTTTAACATTTATTTTATATTGTGTATTGTATTGTGCATCTATTGTATACTGTTTACATATCTGTTTTTTATTATAGTAAAATATGTTTATTATTCATTCAACTGAGTCGTGTTATGTCTGCCATATTTTGGCGCAAGGGGCACTTCTTGGCAATGGCATTTGACCAGGATACACTTGATAGGTGTAAGCAGCAATTTCACCACCTTGCTGGTTTTCCTAATGTGATAGGCGCTGTGGATGGGACACATGTACCATTTGTGCCACCATCACACAGCGAGGCCATCTTCCGTAACAGGAAGATGTTCCACTAGCTGAACGTGATGGTGGTCTGTGGCTGTTTTCTGCACCCATTTTTTTTTGCCTAAACTCAATCTGGTTCCGTGCTGAAGGAACCAAGTTTTGAAGGTTCTGCTTTCTAAATGAAGGACTCCTTGTTTTGTTTTGCAAACCCTGGCTGCCATCATTAGCACTAGCAGGACATTCAGTATTACAAGGCCTCGCACTTCATCCCCTATCTGTTATGGGCCAGATGTAGCTGATGTGTGAATATTTTGTGATGCCTGTGTTTGTTTTGTACAGTTCCATTGCTTTATTTTATTTACATTCAATATTTAATATAAGTCCCAATGGTGTGGTGGTTAACACCAAGCAATACATTGTGTGTTATTGTGTACAGTATTGTCCAATGTTGTCACAACAGTTTTTAAATTATATGTAGTAGTGTGTGTGTGTGTGTATGAAGGAAATGCGTCATGTTTGCAGAGCTGCCGCTAGGAATTTTGGGGCCTGGGATTGATTTTCAGTCCACCCCCATCCATTCCAATGCTCACCCGGTGGTTTTGGCAGCGGCGCGGCATCACCCTCCTGCACCGCCTCAGTTCTTCTTGCGTCTCCTTGGTCGTGAGCGCACATTGTACAGTGCAGCCTGCAGAGTGCCGAGCCTGGGACACAGAAGGGAGCACCCGGATGGTGCTGATCGGCACTCCCCCTCTGTGTCCTGGACTCAGCGCTCTGCGGGCTGCCCTGTGTGGTGTGCGTGCTTGGCTTGCTGGCTGGGGAGCCGCCAAGTGGGAGGCAGTGTGCAGGCATGGGGGTGGCGCCGTGGACAAAATGAGCTGCCCGGGCCCTTCTAGAGGTCAGGGCCCTGGGAGAGTTGTACCCACGACACCCCCCTGTCGGCGGCCCTGCGTGTTTGTAGTTAACAATTTAACACTGCATCAGGGGATAATTTTGGCTATAAATAAGGCCAATTATGAAATTAGCCTTACAAGTATTTGCATGAAAACACAAGATAATCATGTGTATTTGCTTGAGAACACATTTCCACACGTAGAAAGACCAATGCGTATCGACATTGACAAGGTCCAGCGGACATTCCATAATCCGTAAGGCATTCTTCCACCTCCATCAGTCCCTACAGTTGAGACACGATACCATTTTACAAATGCCAAACCTAGGGGATATGTTAGCACACAAGAGGACATGACAGCACACGTCCACTAACACATCCAAAAATGTCATAATGGTTTTGCTTTGTAGGCTAATGAAATAATGCTGTTATCAATTTTTAGATCAGTAAACACATGTGTAGCATTGAAACGATCAACATTGATGGATGTCGACATTGAGTTGCATAATCAAATAATGACTTCAACTAAAACCAACATGTAAATGTATGAAATATTTAGTAACAGTCAGATATTTTTACACACAATTCTGGTGTATAAATTCATGAGAACATAGATGTGTGTATTGTCAGCACACCATCATGCAGGGGCAGATTGGGACTGGATTCCGGCCCGGGAGCGGAGAGGGCGCAGGGTGCGGCTGTATGTAATGCGTGGGGGGCAGGTGGCGGTGTTATGTAATGCGCGCGGGGGGGTTGGCGTTATGTAATGTGTGCGGGGGGGTGGCGTTATGCAATGCGCACGGGGGGTGGTGAGCGGCTCACCTGCTGCTGCTTCCTTCAGTGAGTTGCTGAGCGGCAGCTTCAAGGCCCTGAGAGGTGCTGTGCGCGCATGCGCAGCAGCCTCCCGTGGCCATTTTGGATTTGGGCCCAGCCAGCCCAGGGGGGGGGGGAGCGCGGCCGGCCCCTTTTTAAAGAGTTTTGTGCCGGCCCACCGGGAAATGGCCCGGTTTCCCGGTGGGCCAATCCGCCCCTGCCATCATGGTTGTATTGGTTAACAACTATGAGAGTTGACATATGTCGACTTGTAATTGTGAATAAATTTGAATAAAATTATATGAACAAATGTGTGTTGACATTAAGCAAGATGATAATGTGATGGTACAGAGGAGCAATTATAAATACTGGTGCAAGTGTGTTTTAGCACATGAAAGCTATATGTGGGTTGTGACAGTGTATAGGTGGAAGATGTTTGTCAGAATTATTTTCGGTCATTATGGTGAATTAGTAGTGATGTTCCCAAATAAAAGTGTCCACATGCAGAGAGCAACAGTTTATAAAGCGAATGTTATGAAGGCGTTACATATGCGCACACATATATATATATATATTAGATATGAAGCATGAAAGGTAAAACTGTATAAACAGCCTGCTGCCGCAGCGGGCTGTCCCCGAAAATTTCCAGGCATACCACTATTTTAGAATAGGTGCACGCCAGTGGTGTCCAGGTGTGCACAACTGGCGCAGCACCTCTAGAGCTCCCCACCCCCACTGTGTGCAGGTGCATGGGTGAGTACTGCGTGCAGGTGCATGGGTGAGTACTGTGTGCAGGTGCACGGGTGAGTATTGTGTGCAGGTGCACGGGTGACTATTGTGTGCAGGTGCACGGGTGAGTATTGTGTGCAGGTGCACGGGTGAGTATTGTGTGCAGGTGCACGGGTGAGTACTGTGTGCAGGTGCATGGGTGAGTACTGTGTGCAGGTGCATGGGTGAGTATTGTGTGCAGGTACATGGGTGAGTATTGTGTGCAGGTACATGGGTGAGTACTGTGTGCAGGTGCATGGGTGAGTATTGTGTGCAGGTGCATGGGTGAGTACTGTGTGCAGGTGCATGGTTGAGTATGGTGTGCAGGTGCATGGGTGAGTACTGTGTGCAGGTGCATGGTGAGTACTGTGTGCAGGTGCATGGTGAGTACTGTGTGCAGGTGCATGGGTGAGTATTGTGTGCAGGTACATGGGTGAGTATTGTGTGCAGGTACATGGGTGAGTATTGTGTGCAGGTACATGGGTGAGTATTGTGTGCAGGTACATGAGTGAGTATTGTGTGCAGGTACATGGGTGAGAATTGTGTGCAGGTACATGGGTGAGTATTGTGTGCAGGTACATGGGTGAGTATTGTGTGCAGGTACATGGGTGAGTATTGTGTGCAGGTACATGGGTGAGTATTGTGTGCAGGTACATGGGTGAGTATTGTGTGCAGGGACATAGGTGAGTATTATATGCAGGTGCATGTATTTTAGCTATTGTGCATGCTGATTGGTCTTGCGCACGTTGGTCCGCTAAGCTGTTGCCCTAAAGCTTGAGAGTCACTTTATTCTTGCGATGGATTTTGAGCTTGAGAACTCTGATGCTGCTTTCACATCGCAAAACCTGCTTAGACCCTGTATTTAAAACGTTTCTTAAAACGGGTCAGAGCAAGTTAAACCCCTTTCACATAGCATGTTGTAAACTGTATATTACCCGTTTCACCCATAGAAAACAGGTGGGGTGTTTGGTGCTCATTACATATGCAGGGGGTGGTGACTCATTCATTAAATATGCACTGCGCTGGGTCCCCACTCATTAGATAAGCACGGAGCAGGACCAGCTCGCTGCCTGGGTACTAAATACCGGTTCAGACCCGTTCACACTACACAAAAACCGTCTGAACCGTGTAGGATCCTTCTATTTTACCGTTTTCAAATACCGGTTTTCTGGAACCGGTAAATTCACTAGGGCACTTTCACATTACCGTTTAAAAACATTTTAAAATAGGAAAAATCCCGGGGTTTTTAGGTGCGATGTGAAAGGGGTATGAGTGTTCACACCACCTAGCACTTGTGGGCAACACCCTTATATACACCCCAGTTTCCGCCCATTTTTGCCCACTTTCCGTGACACTCCCACAAAAACATCCCCATCACGCCTACATTGGTAGTGCTAGTTTGCAAGTGTATTTCTTTTCGCAAGGGTGCGAGCGTGTACGGGTGATCAAACTGCGGACGATATACATGCGTATTGAGCAAAAAAATGTGCTGCGTGCGAATTTGCATGTGAACGATTTAACCTGAATAACCCCCACAGTGCAGAATACAGTGTGGGTTGGATAGAGTGTGGGTTGATACTGTAGAGGTTGGATACACTATGGGACAGATACATTGCATTATACATTGCAGGTCAGAGACACCATTAGTGCACTGACTGGGACATGGGGTGCCAACGGTGTCCTTAGTGTGGGGTGTCAGTGGTGTGTTCAGTGCTTGGGTACTGGCGATATCGGTACTGCTGAGATATCTGCAGCATGGGAGTGTCAGCTGTATGGGGGTGCTGTCTGTGCAGGAGTGCCAGCATTACCCTTGTTACAGGAGTGTCAGCAGTGTGGGGATGCTGGCAGTGAGGGGTGTCAATGGTGTCCACAATATGAGGTGCTATGACGTCGGCAGTGGGAGGATACCGGTGGTGTAGGCTGAGAGACACCATCAGCGGTCACCCAAACCTTGAGATCCAACCGATGGAACTCGCAGCTTTGCCTTTGATAGGGATCCTCGGATCCCCAAAGTTCAAGCAAGTTCAGATTTCTTATAATCAAGTCGCTTTTCTCTAGGTAAAGTTTTTATTCACTGCAACTTTCTCAACAGCAGGAAACAAATATTTTTCTTAGAACAAAGCAATCAAGGCAGTGAGGATTCCTGTTCAGCCTCAGCCAATGTACACAAGAGCAGTGGACCTGTCTTAACACTAAGGGGGAAATTTACTAAGAAAACAAATGCAAAAAGTTGCATTCGTATTCTTAATACGAATGGCTACGATTGCATACGGCGTATGCTAAGTCTTGTTCCGGAGGGGGATTTACAAAGCAGTCAAATACGACTGCTTTGTAACCCTCCGATGGCGTATAAATTCGTATTACCGGCCGTATATACGGCCGGTAATACGAATTAGTGTAGGCAGTCTGCACGGATCAGTCAGATCCGTGCAGGCTGCAGTGTGTAAAAAAAATAAATAAATTAAAAAAAAAACCGCGTGGGGTCCCCCCCACAGCTGTAACCAGCACCAGGCTGAAGGAGCCGGGCCGGTAATTAAAAATCAGGGAACCCGACAAGTAGGGGTTCCCCGATTTTTTACAACCAGCCCCAGGTTCCAGGTCGGGGCTGGTTCCCAAAATACTGGGGACAAAATGAGTAGGGGTCCCCCCGTATTTTAAGAACCAGCCCCAGGCCAAACCAGCCAGCAGGGTAATGCCACAGGCGGGGGGAGACTTTTTACACAAGTCCCCCCGGCCAAAGCATTAACCCCCTAACCGGTCAGCCTGGCCAGGGGCCCTGGGGGAGTGGGGAGCCCCCCAATGAAGGGGTCCCCCCCTCCAGGACTTACCTGACCAGGCTTAAGCCTGGTGCTGTCCCCGGTGGCCCTGGAGCGGTGGCCACCGGGCTGATTTGAGTGTAAAAAATTGAATAAAAAACTATTGTTTTTTTACTGTGGAACTATGAGTCCCATCAAGCCTCCCCCGCAAGCTGGGACTTGGAGAACCACAAGTCCCAGCCTGCGGGGCATTAAAGGGCCCGCTGGCACTTGTAGTTCCACAGTAAAAAAAATAATAAAATAAACACACGGACACACAATAAAAAATAAAACTTTAATACATCCAAAGCCCATACATACTGATACTTACCTATCTTGAGCCCGTAGGTAGGTCAATGGGTCTTGGTCCGGTGCCTTGTCCTGGTCCGGATCCATGTCGGCATTCGGCTCCATGTCGATGTCCATGTCGGCGGCGTCTGTCGGCGTCCGGTCCGGGTCCAAAGAAATCCATGGGGGACCCGTGGAAGGAAATCCAACTCACCCAGGTCCTCCTGTGAAGATCTGTAGTCTTGATCCGCCGTAGTCCTGGACTTCTGTCACCTTCTGTGACCTGCCGGCGACTCCATCAGCTCCCTGCATCGGACTGTTAGAGGCGCAGAAATGTTTCATCTTCCGCGCCTCTCCATCGAATGATTCTATTGGCCACTAGGCGGCCAATCAGGAGCTGAGAAAGTCGGCTCCTGATTGGCCGCCTAGCGGCCAATAGAATTATTGAAAAAGAATCCTGTGAGTTCAACCATTCTGTAGCAGTGATAGATGCTGTGTTTGCTGTTCTTTGCCAGTGGAAATGTTGTGAATCTAGATAATGATCATGTCACTCCCAGCAGAATCAATCTTGATAGGCTGAGAGTCTTGTTTTAATCCCTTCCAACCAGTCCACTCCAGACGAGTAACTCGGTACGAGTTCTGTACATAGAGTGATTATCGGTTTTATGTTTGTGTTTTTTTTTAAATAAAACGATATTGCACTATTGGGCGCCCCCCTGTCTCCTTCTCTTTTTCCTAGAAATCACCAGGTGCCTTTGGATAGGGCCCTATGCAGTGGGGAGCAGCGGTCCAAAAAAGAGGACAAGTGCATATGTAATTCTGCTATCTGGAGAGCAGAACAGCCCTGGGAAGGACTAATTAAAAGCAGGTGTCAGTGCTCCATCCCCAAAAAAGGTTTTTTGATTGCCTGTCTAGACCCGTGATCATGATTAAATATTAAAAGACGGATCCCCACAAACCCCAATCCATTTTTCAACGGTAGTGATGGAAATAATATAACCACAAGCAAGTGAAAAGGACAGGAAAGAGGATCGACAGACCTGTCAACTTACAACAGTCATATTATATATAATTATATCTATACATGAATATAAGGTTCCGCAATAATTGCATCAATTTTTTAATTAATCCCAGGATCAAATTAATCAATTATTTATGACAATACACTTTTTGCACTTTCAATTTGTGTTTTATCCACCCACACTATATTAGTTTTATTCACTTCACTTGTTTATCACAGTCATAATAATGAAACTCTATCTCTGTATATACAGCAATAGGGATAATAGAAAATCTGCACACCAATAAATATAATATACACTACATTAATCTTCCCACACCGTCACATGATCTAACACTGTACAACATACATGACGTTATGTGCACAAATATAAGATGTCCCTCACACTGCACATCCCAATTAACCAACAACATTTTCTATAGATGATCATAGAAATAATTGGTTAAAAGACAATAAAAAATATAAAATAAAATATAAAAAATAAATAATAATAAACAATAAAAAATTAAAAACCAACAAATCAAAAATCCATTCTTTATGTTCATGGAAAGACATTAATAAATTGATTTAATAACATGATAAACCATCACAGATAAAGATGGATTGCCACCCAATTATTTCATATAAATATATTAATATGAAACACTTGCAATTCACGGGGCAGATAGTAAAAACACAGAGAACGGGACCAATCTATTATCAAATAACATCTTCATGGCAAATCTAATGATTATCATTGGAAGATAAACCTGCCACTCAACTTGAGAACATAATCAACGCCACACAATAAGGTACAACCAACCTGGTCACTCATTGGATAATGATCATGTCACTCCCAGCAGAATCAATTTTGATAGGCTGAGAGTCTTGT
The DNA here is from genome assembly GCF_055691185.1 of Crinia signifera. Taxonomy (NCBI): domain Eukaryota; kingdom Metazoa; phylum Chordata; class Amphibia; order Anura; family Myobatrachidae; genus Crinia; species Crinia signifera. Next base: position 313,742,518 of record NC_139221.1, read on the forward strand.
TATAATCCCTTCCAAGCCGACAGCCAGGTTGGACCTATGATTAACCCCTTACCGCCGCAGCCTGTTTTTGCCTTCCTGACAGAGCCCTTTTTTTCAAATCTGACATGTATCACTTAAGTGGGGATAACTTTTTTTTGCTTTTACTTATCCCAGTGATTTTGAGATTGTTTTCTCGTGACACATTGTACTTCAAGTTAGTGGTAAATTTTGGTCGATACAGTCTGTGTTTTTTTGTGAAAAATACCAAAATGTCGTAAAAAAATTGAAAATTTTGCAATTTGCAAAATGTTAAATTTTCTGCTTGTGAAACAAATAATCATACCACTCAAAATAGTTAATAACTAACATAGACCATATGTATACTTTATGTTTCCATCATTATTTCAACCTCCTTTTAATTTTTTTGGACACTAGGAGGCTTAAAATATGAATAGCAAATTCTCAAATTTTCAAGAAAATTTCAAACACTGATTTTTTTAGGGACCAATTCAGTTCTGATGTGACTTTGAGGAACTTGTATGTGAGACACCCCCATAAATGATGCCATTTCAAAAACTGCACCCCTTACAGTATTCAAAACAGCATTTTGGAAGTTTGTTAACCCTTTAGGTGTTTCACAGGAATTAAAAAAAAGTGTAGGTGAAATTTCAAAATTTCATTTTTTTTGCAGATTTTCAATTTTAATACATTTTTCTAAGGAACACAGTAGATTTTACTAGAGAAATGTGACTAAAAATTGATTCCCCCAAATCTTTTGTTTTCATAAATATCCTATATGTGGCCCTAGTGTGCACGTTGACCAAACCACAGGCTTCATAATAGAAGGAGCACCTACTTGATTTTGGAGCCTCCTTTTTATGAGATTATTTTTTAGGCACCATGTAGGTTTCTAGGCACCATAAGATGCTAAAAGTTAGGAACCCCCCCACAAGTGACCCCATTTTGCAAACTACACCCCTCAGGGAATTCATCTAGGGGTATAGTGTACATTTCAAACCCCCAGGGGTTTCACCAATTATGGTACAACTGGGCTGTGAAAATGAAAAATTACATTTTTTACACAAAAATGCAGTTCTGGCTCAAAATTTTTCATTTTCACAAGGAATGAAGGAGACAAAGCACCCCAAAATCTGTGCCCCAATTTCTCCCGAGTACGGCAATGCCTCATATGTGACCAAAAAATACCATTTGGGTGCATGGCAGGACTCAGAAGGGAAGGAGTGATATTTGGATTTTGCAGCACACATTCTGGTGGAATGAATGGTGGGTGCTATGTCGCATTAGCAAGACCCCCGAAGCACCAATACAGTGGAACCCCCCCACAAGTGACCCCATTTTGCAAACTACACCCCTCAGAGAATTCATCTAGGGGTATAGTGTACATTTCAAACCCCCAGGGGTTTCACCAATTGTGGTACAACTGGGCTGTGAAAATGAAAAATTAAATTTTTTTACACAAAAATGCAGTTCTGGCTCAAAATTTTTCATTTTCACAAGGAATGAAGGAGACAAAGCACCCCAAAATCTGTGCCACAATTTCTCCCGAGTACGGCAATGCCTCATATGTGACCAAAAAATACCATTTGGGTGCATGGCAGGACTCAGAAGGGAAGGAGTGATATTTGGATTTTGCAGCACACATTCTGGTGGAATGAATGGTGGGTGCTATGTCGCATTAGCAAGACCCCGAAGCACCAATACAGTGGAACCCCCCCACAAGTGACCCCATTTTGCAAACTACACCCCTCAGGGAATTCATCTAGGGGTATAGTGTACATTTCAAACCCACAGGGGTTTCACCAATTGTGGTACAACTGGGCTGTGAAAATGAAAAATTACATTTTTTACACAAAAATGCAGTTCTGGCTCAAAATTTTTCATTTTCACAAGGAATGAAGGAGACAAAGCACCCCAAAATCTGTGCCCCAATTTCTCCCGAGTACGGCAATGCCTCATATGTGACCAAAAAATACCATTTGGGTGCATGGCAGGACTCAGAAGGGAAGGAGTGATATTTGGATTTTGCAGCACACATTCTGGTGGAATGAATGGTGGGTGCTATGTCGCATTAGCAAGACCCCCGAAGCACCAATACAGTGGAACCCCCCCACAAGTGACCCCATTTTGCAAACTACACCCCTCAGGGAATTCATCTAGGGGTATAGTGTACATTTCAAACCCCCAGGGGTTTCACCAATTGTGGTACAACTGGGCTGTGAAAATGAAAAATTACATTTTTTTACACAAAAATGCAGTTCTGGCTCAAAATTTTTCATTTTCACAAGGAATGAAGGAGACAAAGCACCCCAAAATCTGTGCCGCAATTTCTCCCGAGTACGGCAATGCCTCATATGTGACCAAAAAATGGCAGGACTCAGAAGGGAAGGAGTGATATTTGGATTTTGCAGCACAGATTCTGGTGGAATGAATGGTGGGTGCTATGTCGCATTAGCAAGACCCCCGAAGCACCAATACAGTGGAACCCCCCCACAAGTGACCCCATTTTGCAAACTACACCCCTCAGGGAATTCATCTAGGGGTATAGTGTACATTTCTAACCCCCAGGGGTTTCACCAATTGTGGTACAACTGGGCTGTGAAAATGAAAAATTCCATTTTTTACACAAAAATGCAGTTCTGGCTCAAAATTTTTCATTTTCACAAGGAATGAAGGAGACAAAGCACCCCAAAATCTGTGCCACAATTTCTCCCGAGTACGGCAATGCCTCATATGTGACCAAAAAATACCATTTGGGTGCATGGCAGGACTCAGAAGGGAAGGAGTGATATTTGGATTTTGCAGCACAGAATCTGGTGGAATGAATGGTGGGTGCTATGTCGCATTAGCAAGACCCCCGAAGCACGGTGAAATGATGAACCTAATAATCCATAGATGTGTGGTATATTTTAAAGCACTCCTTCATACATAGGCCGGGTTTGTCGGGGCAAGTTTCACATTGGAAAAAAGTTTGCTTTCGTATTCCCTTTTTATAGCAAACTTTGCACCTTTTTTGTGCCCTGCCCTTTTTTCCAGTGGAGGGGATTTCGTTAGGAAAATGCTGCCCTGATACAATACGGAGGCCAGGACTAGAAGTACTGGGGCCAGTACTAGAAGTACTGGGGCCCTCTGCCTGCTGGTTCCCAAATATTAGGCCCTTTATGACTTCCTCTTGAAAGTGCATAAATGTCCCCGTCTGGCTGGTAGAACGGAATACTACGTAAGCGTTATACAGTGCCATCTGGATGATATACACGGCCAGCTTCTTATACCATATTTTTGTTTTCCGCAGGGCACTGTACGGCTTCAGTACCTGATCTGAAAGATCCACTCCGCCCATGTACTTATTGTAATCTAGGATACAAATAGGTTTTGAGGTGTGGGTACTGGTACCTCGTACAGGGACGGAGGTGGTACTGTCTCCGTGAATTGTTGTCAGTATAAGGACATCCCTCTTGTCCTTATATTTGACCAACAACATATTTTCGGTGGATTGTGCCCTGCTTTCACCCTTTCTCAGTAAATGGGCAACGTGCGTTTTTGGGAGGCCTCTTTGGTTCTTGCGCACAGTACCGCAAGCTGCTGTACCTCTTGAACCAAGGGCCTTAAACAGGGGGATGCTGGTGTAAAAGTTATCCACATAGAGGTGATAACCCTTATCCAGGAAGGGGTGCACTAAATCCCAGACAATCTTTCCACTAACACCTACGAGGGAGGGGGGGCATTCTGGCGGTTCAATTCTTGTGTCCTTCCCTTCATATACCCTAAACCTGTGGGTGTACCCTGAGGTACTTTCGCACAGCTTATACATTTTTATGCCATACCTTGCCCTCTTATTGGGAAGGTACTGGCGGAATTTAACCCTTCCTTTAAAATGTATAAGTGACTCGTCTACACAAATGAATTTTTGGGGGATGTACATCTCAGCAAATTTGGCGCTGAAATGATCAATGACCGGCCTGACTTTGAATAGCCGGTCAAAGGTGGGATCATCTCTGGGTGGGCACTGTGCATTATCGTTGTAATGCAAAAATTTAAGGATCGTCTCAAAACGAGTCCGGGTCATGGCCATACGATGAAGTGGGGTGCTGTACAGAACATCTGTACTCCAATATTGCCTAATTTCTGGCTTTTTAACTATGCCCATATGTAACACCAGACCCCAAAACGTCATCATCTCTACTGCATCTACAGGGGTCCACCTAGCAAATGATGACGTGGGGTTTTGGGCAATAAACTGCTGGGCATATAAATTACTTTGGTCCACCATTAAATTTATAAAATCATCAGAGAAAAAGACTTTGAAAAAGTCAATTTCTTTGAGGCCTGTAGTATCAAATTGGATTCCTGGGTTGGCCAAAAACTCAGGAACCTGGGGCTCAAAATTGTCTGGTAGTGGGGTCCATACGAGATCAATAATTGGGGGGGGAGTCTCAGCTGCTCTACTGGGGCGTCTCATCACTAGAGGAGGAAGAGAAGCTTAAGACGAATGCAAATTCATCGCTTACTTCACTGGCTGTGTCAGTGTCAGAGGCAATAAGGGCATATGCCTCCTCCGCTGAAAACAGTCTTTGCGATGATTGGGACATTTTTATTATTTTTAAGTGTAGTGTTTCAACACGTGTATAGTGTAGGGGGGGGTACAAACTTTATTTCAACACGGGGGGTATGTAGTGTGTATGTAACACGTGTAAGTTAAAAAAAAAAAAGCTCCTGCGCCAAAAATTGAGCACAGATGTTGGTCAGTAACGTCCGTCACTGATCAGCGCTCAGCGGGCACAGGACACCCACAAAAGCACCGTGGGTGTAAAAAAAAAAAAAAAAAAAAAACCCACAGCACCCTCAAAAAAAAAAAACTGCTGATCAGTGATGCAACACTGATTAGCAGTGAGGGGCAGCAGGCACACAAATTTGGGTGCAACCTGACAGGGTATATATATAAAAAAAAAACCTGCACCCCAAAAAAGTTGCTGATCAGTTAGTTTATACTGATCAGCACAAAAGGGGGGCAGCAGGGGGCAGCAGATACAAAATTATATCACACAATATATATCTCTGACACAATGACGCTGCAGCAGCAGCAGCACAAGCAGCCAGGAAGCAAAAGCAACCACAGCAACCAGGATGCACCAGCAGCTGGCAGCACGGATGCCACCAACGCTGATCAGGTCAGTATAAGGGCACAGATTGGCACGGAGACCGCTCTGCACGCTGTTCCTGACCGGAATGGCGGCTGCAGGGCTGTCTCCGTTATTTTCTGTGTGGTGTAATGGCTGTGATTGGTCCGTCGGTCCGACGGACCAATCACAGCCTTTGGGGGCAGGTGGGGTGAGGGGGGGTGACCACCAGTGACACCTTTACACCCGGTGGTGATTGGTGCTGTACTTAACAGCACCAATCACCACCGATCCCTGTGTCACCGAGCGACATTATTCGCCGGTACACAGAAAACGCTGTAATTGGCTGTTCACATTGAACAGCCAATCACAGCGATCGCCGATGGGTGGGGGCATCGCTGCCCCCCCTGGGCAATGAGGGAAGATGTCTGCTGTCAGGGACAGCAGACATCGTCCCTCTGTCACCGCGTCTATAGACGCGGTGACAGTTTAATGGCATGACGTACATTTATGCCATGTGTCGGGAAGTACATCCCGACCATGACGTAAATGTACGTCAAATGTCGGGAAGGGGTTAAGCGTAACTGCGAAACGTACGTCAGGCTATCCAGTGGGATGCGGTGCACATAGTCAATGTGACCGATTCCGCCTGGTAGTAGCTGACCGCGTGGAGCGTGTATTCCTGATGCATTAAGCATTTAATTGTTAATTGTACTGTGTGTTGATTTATTTGTTTGGTACCTTGCTCCCCATCTCACTGACTATAAGTGACGGGGATCTGTGTTACAATTAAAGGCACAACGTAAAGCCTGAACCCGCTACCATAATTGTCGTGAACTTACCAATGTATGACATTGAAATATATCTGCACGCTGTGTCACCTCACCAGTTGGATCACCCTCTTCCCGATTCACTGACTGTCAGCCAGCAGGGGGCCGGAGCCGAGCCGCTCATTAGATATTCATATATTCACTGCATCCGATCATTACATATGCACGATCGGGTGCAGTGAATACTGGGTCCCCCGCTGGCTATAGGGGGGCCCTCCTCCCCTCCACATATGTTCTGGGGCTGCCAGGGAGACTTTAATCTCCCTGGCTGCCACCGTCCCACAGCTCCCTGCCAGCTCCCTGCCGCGGACGCTCGTCCGCTGCAGGGGTTAAGACTCGCCGCGAGTGGCGGCGAGTCTTAACCACATTTAATAGAGGGAGCAGGAGTGGCAGCGAGCCCTCCGGAACAGGGCGAGTGCATGGCGAGAGAAAAAATCTCTCGCCATGCACGGCAAATTTTTTTCATTGAATACTGCCCTATGGCTAATTGGAGAAGTGAATATATAAACATTTGATGTGCACAATACACGTCCACTATATAGACACAATACTGCAGCGGTTTCATAATGGGGACATAAAATCTCCTGTGACTATGTGGAGTTGATAAATTAATATCATTAAGAACCCCTTATCAGCTGGTAGCAAAACAATCTGTATTACTAACGCTGCAGTTTCCTTGTGTGTCTGTTTCCTGGTAGTGACACGGGACCCCACAGGGGAAGATTAATACGTGACACTGTGAATCAGCAGGCATGACGATTGTGCAATAATATTCTTATTCACTCAACTCCCCGTATTAAACTAACTGTCTAGTAATAATTAATGGTAATCCATTGTTCTGGATCACTACATAAGATCCTAATAGTCCAGTGACACATAACTGCAGAGTGCAACAAGGTTGCAGAAGCTAACTACAGTACATACACTGTAGCTTCAATACCATAGCAATCCAACAACCTGCAAATCACTGGATTTTGATGATCAGTGGCATAAGATATAACCATAGTCAATAGAACATCTGTGTACCACAACACCATCACACAGTTGCAGGACAGTCATTGTACTGTAATTAAATACACGCACACGACGGTCAGCTCCATTTTTTATATTTTTCTGTCACTTTATTTACATTTGTCACAATGGTTTTAATATATTTCACAGCTTCTTTTTAGATGCAATTAATAAAAGTTAAATTTTAATATACTCTTCTTGGGACACCATATCAAGGTATAAGATAGCTGTATTTACGAAACAAGTCAGCTCCGAGTGCCCCTTGTAGGAATTCTTTTCTTTTTCTCCAGTGCATGTAAAAAGTGCAAGGTACTGTACAAGGTGCAAGAAGAAAAGGCCTCCTTGGCCAGGAAAATGTCGATAAGAGCAACTATGTAACTTATGACCTTCTTATACTAATACAAGCATCTTGTTTATGAAATCCAAGGAGTGCAGAGGGGCTTGGGGTATGGCCAGCAGCTCTCAGCAGTGTAAACGGGGTGTGGCTTCCTGGTTGTTATGCGATTCGTAGGCCACGCCAAATGATTTCTCTTGCCTTCGCAAGTAGAAGTCAACAAATGAAAACGGAATTTTATTTGCGAGCACAACGCTGAAGAAGGGGTGGGCGGCTGATGTCCCGTGACGTTAGCCACCCACCCTCAGCAGAAATCAGCCTGTCCGCGTACTCATGGGAATGCCCAGCATTTCCATGGGGACACTCATAAAACATTGGCCATTCCCTAGTCCAGCAACGTCAAACCCACAGCCCTCCCTCCCCACAACGAATGGCTCGGCGGTGTGTAACTCGCCAAAGCGTTCCTTGCCTGGGTCTGCACATGCGTAATTACTAGAGATGAGCGGGTCTGGATTTCCAGCATTGGAGAGGGTTGAGGGACATTGTGGCTCTGTGTGTCTCTCTCGGTAGCTGGCGTAGGGTGGCTATCTGGTCGCAGTGGGAGTGTCCTGTGCAGTCCAGTCCTCAGATACTGTGCTATCTGCAACCGGTGCTGGTGTCCTGTGCTGGTGTCATGTGCTGCTGTATAATTCCATGCAGTGGTGCTGTGCTGTCTAGTGCTGCCATTAAGTCCAGTGGTACTGCCATTAAGTCCAGTGATACTGCCATTAAGTCCAGTGGTACTGCCATTAAGTCCAGTGATACTGCCATTAAGTCCAGTGGTACTGCCGTTAAGTCCAGTGATACTGCCATTAAGTCCAGTGGTACTGCCATTAAGTCCAGTGATACTGCCATTAAGTCCAGTGGTACTGCCGTTAAGTCCAGTGGTACTGCCGTTAAGTCCAGTGGTACTGCCGTTAAGTCCAGTGATACTGCCGTTAAGTCCAGTGGTACTGCCATTAAGTCCAGTGGTACTGCCATTAAGTCCAGTGATACTGCCGTTAAGTCCAGTGATATTGCCGTTAAGTCCAGTGATACTGCCGTTAATTCCAGTGATACTGCCGTTAAGTCCAGTGGTACTGCCATTAAGTCAAGTGATACTGCCGTTAATTCCAGTACTGCCATTAAGTCCAGTGGACATCCTCGCTTATGCAACCCCTGAAGTTCACTCATAAGTCACTGTTTAGTTCTGAAACTGTGGCTAGGATCGTAAGCAGTCAGGTACACCTAAATCTCCTGATCCTGTTGTATCCAAGCACCTGAAAACCACACCAACAACTCCCTCCTCAATTTCCTCCTTGATCCAGATCAGAGGTAGTCCTGCAGGCTATGTCACCAGCATGACTGACTCCTCTTCTATCCGGGATCCTCCGCAGGATCCTGCAGTGCTCCGCCCACTGCTGCCACTGTTGCTGCTGGGAGTCATTCATCATCCCAGAGGGACTGTCCAACAGTCATTTGCGATGACGAAATATCACAGCGGTCATCCTATGGCAAAGTGGATAACTGCAGTGTTGACAGCTATGTTGGTATTAGACATGTGTCCAGTGTCCGCCATCAGTGGAGTGGGATTTAGACGATTGATGGAGGTATTGTGTCCCCGGTACCAAATCCCATCTAGAGACCACTTTACTAGGCAGGCTATTCCCATGATGTACAGAGACGTCCGATAAAGTGTCCTCAGTGCCCTTAAAAATGTAGTTGTACCCACAGACACGTGGACAAGTGGTACAGGGCAAAATACAAACTAAGGACTATATTACTGTGACAGCCCACTGCAGATTCATTGCCTTCCACAGCAGCAGCATCTCCAAAATGCCAGCTCCTTCCAAGGCAGGCTACACTGTGTATCACCAGTTTCAGAGGAGCATTGCAGACACTTAGACTCTCCTGGGGATTTGTGGTATCGAACAACGCCAGTAACATTGTGCGGGCATTACATATGGACAATTTCCAACATGTGCCATGTTTTGCCCACACAATAAACTTGATGGTGCAGCATTTTCTTAAAAAGTGACAGGAGCATGCAGGAGATTCTTGCGGTGGCCCGCAAAATTGCTGGACACTTTCGCCATTCTACCACTGCCTGCCAAAGACTGCAGCGACATCAAAAACCCCTGAACCTGCCCTGCCATCACCTCAAACAAGAGGTTGTGACATGCTGGAACTTTACCCTCTATATGCTGCAGAGGATGGAGGAGCAGCAAAAGGCCATTCAAGCCTACACAGCCACCTACGATAGGCAAAGGAGCAGAGATGCTCTCGACTCATGCGCAGTGAAGACTGATCTCAGTGTTGTGGAAGGTTCTGCAGCCATTTGAACTAGCCACACGTGAAGTCAGTTCCAACACTGCCAGCTTGAGTCAGGTCATTCCCCTGATCAGGAAAAAATGGGTGGGGCACCAAGTGTCCCGTGAGGGCGCCTATAAACGGGTAGCTTTGCTATAGCTGCGGTTTCTTAAGTAAGGGAGTCAAGCCCAAACAAAAAGTATAGGGAAAGAAAAGGGTGTGAAACCGCGCTTTTATCTAATGACATGCAGCAGGTAGGAGATAAAAATACATTTATTAAAATACACTTTAAAATAGTTATTGTATATAGAATGGCTGGTACTACAATGATAAAAGGTAGAGCCAAGATAGTCACCCAATTTTTCCAAGGAAAAGTCCCAGTGTCCGTTCTTATAAATGCTTCCTGGTGTTGTCCCAATTCAATTTGGCCGATGGTGAAGGACAGTTGGGAGTGATGTTATCCTCCAACCAAGGGAGCACCTGATGGTGTTAGGGCTCAACCTGGTTTGTAGTTGGTACAATGTCCTGATTATATGCGGCTGATGTTATTTGCTGTGGAAGCTGGTCCGGTCACAGCGGGAAGGATGAGACAGAATTCCAATAGTGGGTATCTGGGCTCTGCCACACCGACGCGTTTCGCTCTTGGAGCTTTTTCAAGGTAATGTGGTCCACATCACCTTGAAAAAGCTCCAAGAGCTAAACTTATTATCGGGTCCGTGGATGGGGGAGGGGTTAAAATGATGCGAAATGCCCCGATTTGCGTCCTTTTAGCCCAGCCCCTTCCCCGCGGACGCGAAATTCTGACATTTTTACCGCGGGGAAGGGGGGAGCAGGGGCTGTTGCTACAATGCGGGAGACTTGCCCCCCTTCCCGGGGGGCCAGGAGGGGGACCCGATTTGCGGGACCCTCCCGGCCATTCCGGGAGGGTAGGCAAGTATGCCCTAAAAGTGGCCGGTGCACATCCCTGGTAAATACCTGCTTGTGAATGTGCAGACTCCCAAACATCGCAACGGGCTGAATTCGCCCCGTTCTGAGCACTAATGAATCGTAGCCACACTCATTAACTCTCACATATCAAACATACACACTCACACACACACACGCACGCACACACACACGTAGTTTACAGTTATAGCTCTGGACTCCTGACTTTTACGTTCCAGTAGACAAAGCATTTCTTGTTAGCCGGACTATAAAGTGACAGAATGTTCTGTGGCAGCCATTGAGGAGAAGACAATGTATAGCAGGAAGTGGGCATGTATACCAGCTTTGTTCTGCCAAGGTTTATGGAGAAGATGTTAGAGTGTAAATATACATACAATGGCTGCATACATCTCTGCAGAGACAACGTCTTATAAAGCTGTTTGTTTTATAGTAAGACTAATTAGTGCAAGAAAGAAACCACTTATCTATTAGATCAATTCACTGACTGGTTTCTCCATAACCCAGCACCATAGCTGCCTACCCTCCTGCATTCTGCAGGAGACTCCCTGACATAGCAGCAATCTCCCTCTCTCCCTCATTAGTCTATAATCTCCCTCATGTCACCTAGCCCACATTACACTGTTACATCATAGTTACCTCCCCTCCTGCATTCTGCAGGAGAATCCCTGACATAGCAGCAATCTCCCTCTCTCCCTCATTAGTCTAGCAATCTCCCTCATGTCACCTAGCCCACATTACACTGTTACATCATAGTTGCCTACCCTCCTGCATTCTGCAGGAGACTCCCTGACATAGCAGCAATCTCCCTCTCTCCCTCATTAGTCTATAATCTCCCTCATGTCACCTAGCCCACATACACTCTTACATCATAGTTACCTGCATTCTGCAGGAGACTCCCTGAAATAACAGCAATCTCCCCCTCGCCCTCATTAGTCTATAATCTCCCTCATGTCACCTAGCCCACATACACTCTTACATCATAGTTACCTGCATTCTGCAGGAGACTCCCTGAAATAGCAGCAATCTCCCTTTCTCCCTCATTAGTCTATAATCTCCCTCATGTCACCTAGCCCACATACACTCTTACATCATAGTTACCTGCATTCTGCAGGAGACTCCCTGAAATAGCAGCAATCTCCCTCTCTCCCTCATTAGTCTAGCAATCTCCCTCATTTCACCTATCCCACATTACACTGTTACATTTGGGGGGGGGGGGGGAGGAATGAGCGATAGATACATTTACATTGAATCATCAGCAGCATTTCCCAGCACTTTACCAAGTATAGTAGCTCTTACTAGCTGCTTTGGGGCTCATCTACATTTGGATATGTCATATTAAAAGATTCCTCTCAGATGTAGCAGTACACACCCACGCTTCTAGGTGCCATGTTCACAATCTCTTTTCACAATCTCTCCTTATATGGAGCATGACACGCCCCCTCAGTGAGGTGCTTTGCTAAATTCTATTACCAACTATAATCACCCTGAAACTAGTTTTCAAAAGTAGGCAAGTATTCCCAGCACACACTCACACTGTTACTGTCTATATATCTGTGATATTGTACCGCAGTATCTACTGTATCCGGCCCACTAGAAGCAGCGTATGGTCAAAGCAAAGGGGTATATTCAATCAGTGTCGAAACTGCCGTCTTGTTAAAAAGACGGCAGTTTTCGACATGAATACATCGGAAGGGGTTCCGATCTATTCAATCTTATCTTTTTTTCTTCGGCATGTCGAAATGTTTCGACATGCCAAAAAGCAGGTGGATTGATGGAAGAGCTGCTAATTCACCTGCTTTTGACGGAAACACAGCCAAAACTGCTGGGTTTCTGTCATTCTCAATCCGCCATAACAAGATGCCGGATTGAGGCAGGAAGGACGGCGCCGGGTGAGCAGCAGCAGCTTACACCGCACCGTATGTATGAATTGAATAAGGGATGCCGGATCCATTCCGGCAAAATAGATCTGACATCAATTGAATATTAGTCTCTTCATCACAGGCATGCCAATCAGTTACTTATTATTTATTTATTAACAGTTTCTTACATAGCGCACACATATTCCGCAGCGCTGTACAGAGTATAGTTGAACATTCACATCAGTCCCTGCCCCAGTGGAGCTTACAATCTATATTCCCTACCACATGTACACACACAGACATTCTAGGGTTAATTTGTTAGGAGCCAATTAGCCTACCAGTATATTTTTGGATTGTGGGAGGAAACCGGAGCACCCGGAGGAAACCCACTCAAGTACGGGGAGAATATACAAACTCCACACAGTTAGGGCCATGGTGGGGATTGAACCCATGACCTCAGTGCTGTGAGGCGTAATGCTAACCACTACACTATCCGTACTGCCCAGTTACTTGGGTACATTATACAACATGGAGGGGTATTGGCCATAGGGTTGACACTATAAAGGTTGACCACTAAAGGTCGACAGGGCTTATGTTGGCACATTCATTAGGGAGGCCATTGGTGATTTCCGGTATATGCGGCTGCCAGGAGGGGAGGTCAGTTTGCTGGGTGCTTACTGTGTTCGTCTGTAGTCAATGGTGCTCATAGTAATGCCTGTGAGAAGACAGGGCAGGGGGATGCGGTCATTTGGTCTACAGCATGATGGTCGACAGTCATTAGGTCGACACCATTAGGTCGACAAGGGAAAAGGTCAACATGGGTCTAAGTCAACATGGGAAAAGGTCGACATGGTTCTAGGTTGAAAGGTCGTTAGTTCGACAGGTCGTTAGTTCGACAGTTCATTAGTTCGATAGTGTCTAGGTCGACAGTGAACAGGTCGACATGGGGTTATTCACTGTTTTTTGAGCCGACATGTGCCGACAGGCGGTATTTCATGCTCTGCCATCCACTAGGGCATGGTGGGAGAATAAAACAGTGTGCCGAGCGCAGCAAGGCTCCGTGCCCGACGCATAGTGAGCACAACGAGCGATACGAGGGGATGCGGTGCACTTTAAACTGTGTCCATGTAGACTGTGTTGACATTTAGATAAACAACTGTGAAAATCCCCATGTCGGCCTTTTGACTGTCGACCTAGACATTGTCGAACTAATGACCTGTCAAACTAACGACCTTTCGACCTTTTCCCATGTTGACCTAGACCCATGTCGACCCAGACCCAAGTCGACCTAATGGTGTCGACCATCATGCTGTAGACCAAATGATCCCAACCCGGATTTATATACTACCAACATAGGAGTACATTTACTAAGATGAGAGTTCTATTGAAGATGGGATGTTGCCCATAGCAACCAATTAGATTCTATGTATTATCTTCTAGAAGGTGCTAAATAAATAAGTAGAGTCTGAATGGTTACTATGGACAACATCCCATCTTAGTAAATGTACTCCTATGTTGGTAGTATATAAATCCGGGTTGGGATCATTTGGTCTACAGCATTATGGTATATAAATCCTGTATAATAAAAGACTATAAAGTCTCCTCACCACTATGGGGGTAATCAAGTGTTTTGCACACGGACAGCCACTAGATGGTGCTGGGAACTAGTACAATGTAATTATGTAATCATCTCTCTGACCAACTCCTTCACTGCAGTGCACAGCGCGTTAATGGTTTCCTTCCCCTCTCTCTCTCTCTCTCTCTCTCTCTCTCTCTCTCTCTCTCTCTCTCTCTCTCTCTCTCTCATATCTATATATATATATCCTCCAAAAATGCAGAGGGCATGTCATAGGGTAACAACGTACCCAAAACACATTTATTTACACAAATGACACAATACAATGAAAGTTTGTAAAGAAAAATAAATCCTTAGGTTTCTATGGGGGATGTGAAGAAAAATAAATCCTTCGGGATGGATCTAATAACGGGGGAAGGACCTCTGGCCAAGAAGAAGCTCCTGCTGGTAACACCGTCCACACAGGGATCGACTGGATTTCCTGACGAAGGTTACAAGTAAAAAAAATATACGGCCGCATTTATCAATCAATCTTTGCGGTTAAATCCCTGGAAACACCCGTTTTCTGGGGTTATCTGCAAATATTGAGTACACCCCAAATGTATCAGGAGGGACCGCCGCAGGAATCTCAGATCCCTGCTGCGATCCCTCCTGCACCGTCCACCTCCCCGATAGGATTCAATGGGAGATGTGAAGCCGCCCGATGTATCGCCATTCTGAGATGACGGTTACCCATTGTAGCGTATGGGCTACACACAGCACTGCTGCCGGGCAGTGCATTCAGCGGGGTCGGCAGGGGGTCAGCACCTTGCGAATTAATATGCGTGCTGGGTAAATAGATGTGTGCAGCCACAAATCTATTCACAGCCGAGCAAATACCGTATGTCCGAAACCCATGGTAACAGGCGCACCATCGAATGATTTTTTACATTGGGCACCGCAGGCTCAGAGTAGGCAAAGACTTACTCCGCGGTGCGATAGATAAAGGCCTATCCGGCCTGGAGCTGACGTCACCCTCCACTAAAATGCTCAGGCACGCCTGCGTTTTTCTTAGCACTCCCACAAAAGGACCGGCTTCCACCCACAGACGTCTACTTCCTGTCAATCACCTAGCAACCAGCTAGCGAATAGACAAAGTTGCAGAACTTCATCGCAGCACAGCCTCGTTCTTAACCCCTATTAATTACACAAGGAAAAAACAGCATTAAAAACAATGTTTTTTGGGACAGTGGTAACAATGTATTAGATAATATCATATAGGCAGGGGTGTCAAACTCAAATTCATCGGGGGCCGCATCAGCAGTTTGGTCACCCTCAAAGGGCCGGTTGTATCTGTAGGTCCCCCTGTATAATTATAATGCCATGACACCACAGGCTGCTCCCCCTGTATAATATAAAATGAATGCCATGACACCACAGGCTGCTCCCCCTGTATAATATAATAAAAGTAATGCCATGACACATAAATGATTATACAGGAGGAGCAGCCTGTGGTGTCATGGCATTATTATTATTATACACGGGGACACCTCAGGAAACAGCAGATATATATTTTTTTTTATTGTGAGTGTGATCCTCATCCTCACTTACTGTTTCTCCGTCTGTCCTGCAGCTGCTGCGGCTTCCAGCTTTTCTTTACTGCTTGCTGCGGCCACACTGTCCCCGACTCCCGGTCCAGCTTCCCTGCCTGCTCCTACTTCTCTACAGACGCATGGGCGGGCGGCGTCATCGTCATGACGTCCCCACCCAGTGTCTGTCACTGCCGGGCATCAGAGGGAACAGGCGGCCGAGCCCTTCTCCACGTAGCCGTGGAGGCCGGCGGCCATGTTTCTGTAGCCGCATACATATGTGCCTACAGGAACATGGCCGCCGACAGTGGAGGAACAGGTAAGGCAGCCGCGGACGTGGACGCGGCCCGCAGCACTCCTGTTTTAGACACACTGCCCCTGCTCCACACATCTCCTCGCACGGGCCACATGACGAGGTCTGGCGGGCCGGATTTGGCCCGCGGGCCTTTCATTTGACACCCGTGATATAGGTTAAATGAATAAAACCTTCACAGCAAATACCGGCCGGTATATATTATCTAGTACTGTACTGACTAATTAAATAGAATAAACATCAATAACTACTCAAATCAATTTGCATGTATAGTATTTACTAAAAACCAGTGGTCGAAGTGGAAATTTTGAAGTGGGGGTATGGAAATTTTGAAGTGGGGGTATGGAAAAGTAAAGAGTGAATATAGCGCGCACCTTCGGACACCCCCCTGTCCATCAACGTCCCCTGCCAGACTGCCCCGTTGTACAGGGGTATTACAAAAGCACAATATGTGCTGCTGAGTGATCAGAGAGCATCCTGAGGGGGAAAAAAAACTTTTTTTTTTTATCTTCAGATTAAAGTGGGGGTATGCCATACCCCCGTATACCGCCCCACTTCGACCACTGCTAAAAACTATGATGTTAATTTAAAAAGAAACAATAAAAACATATAATTGATGCAATGAACTTCTAATAGTCTCACAATTGAATAATTGTATTTTCTGTAGACTGGCCAAGTGTATCCAGGCGTTAGTAAAGCTGTGTAGCCCAGGTTATTACAGGGTTAGGACGCAAAGCAGATGAAAAGAGCAACGCAGGACTTTAATTAGCAATCAAGCATATACAAACTATTGTAACTCCATGATACCGCTTTCACACTGCCTAAACGGTTAAAAACCGGTATTTTGAAACTGTATTTAAAACGGGTCTGAGCCTTCACATTGCAGTAGGTTACTGTTTTAAATACCGTTTAAGTACCATTCATCAGTCAACCCGTTTAATTCCCTGAACACGTTTCAAGGCAGAATACAGGGGACAGCCTATCACAGGTCTGTAATCTGTTGTTTTTACTAAATACTGTTTCAGAGCCATTCAGACTGCATAAAAAACGGCTCTGAAACGTGTCTTTTAAACGTTTTGAAATATCGGTTACCTTTAACCGGTAAATGAACTCTGGCGCTTTCCCACTGCAGCCTTAAACGTTTTAAAATGGAAAAAAAACGGCAATATAGCGTTTAACAAGTGCGGTGTGAAAGGGGTATGACTTTGAGCGCCATTGGTTTTCTGTTTATAATGGTCATGTAGAGAGGTCAGGAGTATAAGGAGATGTTAAACACAATATTTTAGCGCAATAAAACTTGATCCAAAGTAAGGACCGGATTCTAGTTTTCTCAGTAAGCTACGAACGTCACAGTTTACTGAGCACCGGAGACGCCACCCGGCCGATTAGCTGCTGGTATTACTAGCAGTTGAGCAACGGGATGGACGGCTTCCCATAGCGTCCTTCTATGGAAAGCTGTCCACCCCTGGGAAAATCGCTAAAATGGGAGATTTTCAGCCCAGTGATTTTCCCAATCATCGTTGTGAATACACGTTGGGAAAAATCACCCAGTGTGTATGGACCTTTAGTCCACCTTTCGAATGGAGCTCGCAGTTCAAGGCTAGGCTTCCATTACACATCTCCAAGGGTATTTCCCAGCTGTTGGTGCTTATCCATAAAAAACAGCCTTATCTGGAAAGGTCCCAGGGAATGTTTGTATAATCCGGCTGGTAAGTACCTGCAGTACCCGTATTATGCGTTTCTCCGCCTGGGGTAGGATCAGCGGGGTAGGATAGCTTGTTGGTTGTCATCAGCTCTGCCTTTCCCAAGGGAGTAGCCCCGCCGTATCCTAGGGTGATGGGTACAGTTGTAATGAAAGGAATAATGAAAAGTGATAATGTATTTTTGGCGTGATTCAGGTTGGTTTGAAAAAGCAATCTCCTTCTTTAATGATGTATCATGTGCAGAGAGAGATTTACATTTGGGTGAGTTATTTTGTTTCTGTGCAGGGTAAATACTGGCTATATTTAAACAAGGTGATAAAGTTACCCTAATGGTAATGAAATGCGTTGGTGTTTCACCTTGGGACCCACTCATCACTTGCTGGGATATTCACCTGCTCAATTATCTGGACATTAGCTTCTCTTCTCTTCCCTGGAGCCCCCTTTATACCCTAGGACTATAGCCGGACAATAGTGAGGACTTGCTGGATGCTGACCAGCCCCCTCCTCTGGGACTGCTACCTCTGAACGGCACCAAGTGGAATTATCATATCGGACTCCATCTGCTGGGAAACAATTCACCCATCCAATGCAGGTTATACCACCACATATACCCCGCTAGGGTCCCAAGTTTCTGATTTTAACGGCATTACAATTATATTCCCGTACCCATATTTTGTGTAATATTAAATTGTAAATTATTATTCCCTTATATATTTTGAGCGCTGTTTTTCTTCGTTTTTGTTCTTTCTTTATTTGGGATCTGACTAATCCCCAGAACAGCAGCTGTTCTTGAGCAAACAGCCCTGACTAGCGCTCAGTACAGTACCCACTGTTATTTTCCTCTCTTTTACGATATGTTCCTTGTTTTCCCAAACGCTGGCCGCTTCTGTCCCACTCCCATCCCACAATTCCCTCTGCCTGCCAATAAGGAGAGGGCATTCATATTTCTGAGATGCGATTACAGGTCTGCACATGTGTAGAACGCCTCCTGCTCGTGCGCTGTTTGCTGATAGGCAGGAAACTGTGGGTGGGATGGCTTATGCGATCCAACCTGAATGGCCCCATTTCTAACCAGTTGGCTTGCTGAAACAATATACTACTGTATGTATGGCCGGCTTGGTATGTGGTCCCTGAGTCGACAATGTCTAGGTTGACCACTAATGGTTGACAGTGGCTGACATCCCGTAGGTCAACATTGACAGAAGGTCAACATGGACATGGTTGACATGAAAAAGGTTGACATCAGTTTTTCACGTAGTTTTATATTTTTTAAAAATTTGTTTTTTTACATACTTTACTATTCAAGTGGGCATTGGGTGACCGCAGCGAGTCATGCGGCGGGACGCGGGACACTTATACGCTGTCCATGTCGACATATGTTGACATGGACAGCAACATGAAAAACTCATGTCAACCTTATTCATGTCAATTATGGCTATGTCGACCTAAAGCTTGTGGTCAATCTATTTAACAGGTTGACATAGACACACGAAAAGGTGGGTGTGAGTTTTTAACTTTTTTTGGTGTCAATGTCAGCACTAGTCGACATGGACCCCCAATTAGTGTGACGCGTACCCTCCCATGGCTTCCTTAATTCACTTGGGCCTGATGCCTCATTTTGGCCCTTATTCCGATCTGATCGCAGTATAAGTTTGTTCTCAAAATGGGCAAAACCATGCTGCACTGCAGACGGGGTAGATGTAACATGTGCAGAGAGAGTTAGATTTGGGTGAGTTATTTGGTTTCTATGCAGGATAAATACTGACTGCTTTATTTTAACACTGCAATTTAGATTTCAATTTCAACACACCCCACCCAAATCTAACTCGCTCTCTCTGCACATGTTACATTTGCCCCACCTGCAGTGCACATGGTTTTACCCATTTTGAGAACAAATTTGTACTGCAATCAGATCTGAATAAGGGCCTTTATTCAGTGCCAATACCCATACCCCTTGATTAGGCTATTCATTTATGAGTACTCCCCCCTCTCAGTACTTACAAGTGGAGTGGAAGTGAGCAGTATGCTTGTCCTTATATTAAGGAGTAGTGGAGGAGTAGTGTGCGGTCAGGAATCGGGTCCCTCTGTGTCTGGCTGCTGGCTGTGTACTGTCTCCGGTAGCGGAGGAGTAGTTTACGGTCAGGAATCGGGTCCCTCTGTGTCTGGCTGCTGGCTGTGTACTGTCTCGTAGCGGAGGAGTAGTGTGCGGTCAGGAATCAGGTACCTCTGTGTCTGGCCGCTGGCTGTGTACTGTCTCCGGTAGCGGAGGAGTAGTGTGCGGTCAGGAATCAGGTACCTCTGTGTCTGGCTGCTGGCTGTGTACTGTCTCCGTTAGCGGAGGTGTAGTGTGTGGTCAGGAATCGGGTCCCTCTGTGTCTGGCCGCTGGTTGTGTACTTTCCCCGGGGTTCCAACTAACACCTGCAGGATTAATGCCGCTGCCTCCTCCACCCACGTCAGCGTGGCACAGATGAATGCTGATGTCTGAGGGCAGAGTGGGTAGCTACCAGTGGATGCCTGGTCGGTCAAAAGCACGAGGAGACACAGATGACGCTGCAGATGGAACCCGTAGTGATGTGGCGTGGATAACCTCCTTCTTCCATCATCGAGAGACATCTTCTTTTTCTTCCGTCATTAACAATAATATTTTCCAGAGCCCCCAACCGGTCTGCAGCATACCCCCCCAAGGGTACACATACCCCAAATAATACAATAATACAATTATAAATAATAATACATAATTCAAACATCACAACAAATCCTGGGTGAATATTTAAAAAAAAAAATCACTCAATTTCACAATTCTTTTCAAAAAGACCCCAAATTCATAGCTCCCCTACGTCACCCTACTAATGTGCTGCTTGGATTATGCCTTCAATCAGCTTTACTTGAAGTCTGGCTACGGCTCTTATGAGGGTGTCGTTTAAGTGTTGTAAAAAGAGAAAGTGATTGTGAAACGCTGCGTGTACAGTACAATGATATCATGTATATTTGTTTTCATCTTAATGCAGTGTTCTGAAACTGGTGTGTGACTAAGCCAACAGCACCCGGCTTGTAAAGTATTGTATTTTAATATGTCTTTTTTAATCCTAATCACTTAGAAATCAGATCAAATTCAACATTCCTTTCAAAGCAATTCAATTAACACGTATTGCTTATTAGACTGAACTAAGTGCAAATTAAACTTCCCTTACTATGACAATGGAAACACAAAAGAAGTTGCTACCACACAGGACTGTGAATATACACACAGTAATTGATCTCAAAATACATACAGTAGGTTTAACCTTGTGTGTTCCACAGGATCTGCAGTAAGTCGCCGGCTCAGTTTATTGTAGTAATAAAAAAGTCTGGAACTTGTAACTGTGTAAGAGTTTAAATAAAGTTATACATATTGGGGGGTATTCAATGCTGTGGGCGAGCAGCGACAGCGAGCAGAGCTACCTGCTCGCTGTCCCCACTCACCCTATCAGTATTCAACGCAGCCCCCTCATACGCCAATTCCCCCTCGCTCCATTTTTTGTGTGAGGGGGAATTGGCGTATGCGGCTCCAGAAGCAGCGAGACTCGCAGCTAAATACAGCGAGTTTCCTGCATTATCCATGGGTCTCGCTGTTTTGGGGAATTCTCGCCGTCCTGTGACGGCGAGGATTTCCCCAGAACATTGAATAGAGCGAGCGGCCAGCGCGGGGGTTAAACAGCGAGGATCGCTGGTTTTCTGCAATCCTCGCTGTTTAACCCCCTCCCCGGCCGCATTGAATACCTGCCATTGAAGGGGGTTCATGAAATATATAACATGGTTGATGATGTAATTTTCAACTTTATCCCATTCACCAATAAACTGTAATAAGGTCCGAGGTTCAGTGGAGGGTTATACACAGGGTGACAAGGGTGGTCACCCCGGGGCCCCCACATAAACCACACACACCCCCCCCCCCCCTTCCTCCCCTGGTACCTAGCCAGCACGGGGATCCGGGTAACGGGTTCCCTGCGGCGGATGGGAGGTCAGTGACGGGGTCCCTGCTGCTGATGGTAACTAGTAGCGCCACTGACTGCCCATCCACCGCAGGGACCCCCCTGCCTCCCCAGCGCTGCATGGACCTTGCTGCCCAGATCACCGCACTGGCCAGGTACCAGGGGAGTTTAAAGTCGCAACCAAGGCATGTCCAGCATGCCCCACCTCTGGCAAACTCAAACCCCGCTACATATGCCCCAAAAAATGTAGTACTTTATGTGACTTTTAGGCTTATCTGTACTGGTGGTGGTGGAAATCCCACTGTTTTGACACGTAACTATAGTAGGTGCGAGGAGTGCCATTGCTATGGGTTCCAGAGGCTAGAGGGGCCATGGTGTAAAGCTGAATGTCTCAGATTTGCCTGCTAAGCAATTGGATCTGATCCACTGCCCAGACTGCACTGAGTGACATTACACTGTTAGTGAGAGGAGTGTGTAGTGGGTGTCATGGTAAGGGGGCACTGCAATGCAGCACAATATAATCCGGAGTACACTATCATCTAATCTGCTCATTGTCATTTGGAGGGTACTGTAAGGTTACATTATAAGAACTGGAGCACTTTCCTGTGGCACAATATTAAATGAAGGAACTATAGTGTGGCATATTATGAACTGGAGCACTGTATGCCTTAATGTGTATTTGGGATACTGTGTGGCATAATGTGTACTGGCATCCCTACAATGCGGCACTACTATGATTCAGAAAATAAACTACTATGAGGGCATACAATTATTAACTGCTGTGGAGAGGGTCTCTCTAGAGACACTGGGGCATGGTCCCCCTCAGCATGTTGCTATGGGGCCCACAAAGTTCTGGTTGCACCCCTGCTTGGGTGTCATGTCCCATGGGGGAGGGGGGATTGCCTCAGAAGTAAATTTGCTGGTGATGGCATTCCGTCACTGTTATTAAATAATTCTGAAGGTGCCCATACATCAGGGCTGGGCAACACCGGCCCTCCAGATGTTAATGAACTACACATCCCAGGATGCTTTGCATTAGTTTTGCTATGTGGCCATGCTGAAACTGACGCAAGGCATGCTGGGATGTGTAGTTCATCAACATCTGGAGGGCCGGTGTTGCCCAGCCCTGCCATACATGGTACAATTGCCGGGTGTGATGAGATGCGCGCTCCCGGGCACATTCCATCGCATGACTCAAAAAGTGTGCTTACTTTTTGGACTAGATTGCATCTCATTGGATTGCAAAACGTATGTGATGCGATTTTGTACAAATTGCATACGATAATTGTACCGTGTCTGAGCACCTTAAGGACTCAAGGGTCTGATTATTAATATTGTAGATATTACAGGTCAGGAACAGTAATATTAAACAAAAACTGGTTTTCGCCATATTTAAAGACAATTTAAGGACATTTTAAGTAAGGACAATGTTGACTGATAATAATCACTGCACCCGGTGAGGGTGCAGTGATTATTATCAGTCAACATTGTGGTGGGAATATTAACTCTTTACATAAAAATCCCCATATGGAAATTGTCAGTGGTCCTACTTCAGTCCCTAATGAGGATACCAGGGACTGCGGTCTGAAGCACTAATTAGCGACAATACATAAAATCATACAGAAACTTCCAAATGTTATAGAAAATGGGCATGATAAATGATTATCTTAGTAAATGATATATGCTACATACAGTATCTATGACATAACTATCTGGAGTTTGTATGTTCTCTCCGTGCTTGCATGAGTTTCCCCTAATACTCCGGTTTCCTCCCACAATCCAAAAATATACAAGTAGGATAACTGGTTGCTGGAATATTTTGACCACATCAACATGGTCAAAACGCCGACAGGTGAAAAGGTGACTGTTTCTAAGGTCAAAAGGTACGAAAGGTTGACAGTCTGAAAAGGTGAACATGCTAAGGATCGACACACAAATAGTGGACGTGAGTTTTTTTAAAGGCTCATTGCTGGAAGCGTGGCGAGCGAAGCGAGCATGCGAGGGTACACCTTTACAATAAGGGGCTTATTCTGGTTTACTCGCAAAGGCACAACCACTCTCTAATGGACAAAACCATATGCACTGCAGGTGGGGCTGAAGCAACATGTGCAGAGAGAATTAGATTTGGGAGGGGTTTGTACTTTAAACTGATATCTATATTGCAGTGTAAAAAATAGAATAGCCAGTATTTACCCTGCACAGAAACAATAAAACACCCAAATCTAACTCTCTCTGCACATGTTACATCAGCCCCACCTGCAGTGGTTTTGTCCATTAGAAAGTGATTGCGCCTTTGCAAGTGAACCAGAATAACCCCCTACATGTGGACACAGAATGACACCCAAAATACTTAAAAAGCTTATGTTGACCCTTTTCTGTCGACCTTTGACCCTGTCGAAACTTGTGTATCTGTCAAACTATTACATGGCGACTGTAGGGGCCCCGACCTAGTGACTGTAAATCTTAAACCTGCAGATCTATCTATCTACACTCATAGAAAGGGCAGATGCACTAAGCAATGGAGAGGGAGAAAGTGGAGCCCCATGTTGACTATATAGCTATGGGTGTGACGATGTTGGGGTTGGAAGGTCGACACAAGCTATAGGTTGACAATGCAAACGTTGACAGTCAACTATTATATTCTCCCACCATGAAGAGGTGTATGGTACATGTCGGCACATGTCGGCTCATAAAAATGTGAAAACTTTTGACTGTCGACATCGCCATTGTCGACCTAATGATTGTGTTGACCTTCCAACCCTGTCGACCATAGCCATGTCAACCTTTAGTTGTCCACCCTCTGCACGTTGACCTAACTAGGGTTGACTCAATCCAGTACCCAGCATAACTGTTAATAAATAAGGGTATGGTTCCAAAAAGTCGACAAACACAAGGTCAACATAGGAAAAAGCTGACACATGAAAAGGCCGGCATGAGGTTATTTGATGTCAGCTTGTAGAATTGAGCACATGGACCCCCAGAAAGTGTACCACGTACCCCTGCTTCGCTCATCATGACTCGGGCTACAACCGTGGTGGCCTGGCACACTTTACCTTTCCCAATTGTTGTCAACGTCAAATGTAATAAAAATTGTGTAAAAATCACGTCAACCTTTTCACGTGTCATTCATTACTACTGTATGTCGACTTTTTGCTTCTGGGCGACCTGGCTTGCAAACCCTTTCCCACTTGCAGCCCAACCCAGCATAAAGCTGGGCGGGTGACATCATTGGGAGCGGCGCTTGGAGATGAGGTGGCGCGGCGGCTTCTGTATTGCAGTGAACGGGAGCCGGGTCGCATCGACCCGGGTTACACCCGTTTCCACCGCTCCTGGACCCGGGCATCGACCCAGGTTATTGCCAACCCAATGTATGTCAACCCAAAGTCAGAATCCCAGTAAATAGTACATAATGGGCCCGATTCAGACCTGCTTGCTGGGCTGCGAGTGTTTAATGCCCAGGGCAGGTAAACTCTGCCCTGCAGCCCCGCCGAACGCACTCCGCCCTCCCCAGTGCACACAGGGGGGAAATCATTCACCATCAAATGATTTTCACTAGACTCACCCAGAGTTGCGAAGGCCGCGGGGTGACGGAGGCTGCTCCCTCCCAACGCGTCCTGGCAAGCGGATCTGAATCAGGCCCAATATGCAGTACATTTACACAGCATGTCATTTGGGACACAGTCACTAGGTCAACCCTATAAAGGTTACACGGGGTCGACAGGGCTTAGGTCAACACCTGAAATAGGCCGACATGACTAATGTCAACATTCAGGACAAAAAAACATGAAAAACTCATGTCAACCTTTTCACTGTCTACCTTCCCATTGTCAACCTAATGCTCGTGTCGGCTTTCTGACCACGTCGACCTATTTCAGGTGTCGACCAAAGCCCTGTCCACCTTCAGTAGTCGACATAATGTATGTCGACCTTCACTGAGTCGACCCAGTGACCCATACCCTGTCATTTTAGTACACATCTGAATCTATATGAAGTGCATGCTATTATACTGTATGTGGAAACATGACAATGTACTCTGTACATACATGTACACTAACACAGCAGCCCTGCAGAATCCCCCTGATGTACAGTGCTGTGTACATGATGGCACCATTGGTATACACGGTGCACTGTACCTGTACCTGTGACCTGCATCAGTCTCCTCAGTGTGCACCCTGCTCAGATGGAATGCACTTAGATGGGGTGTAATGATATGCATGACATCATCACCTGCCACCTGGGGAGGGGATAATGGGTGAGTTCCTGACTTGGGACCCTCCCTGCATGTGCTTATAAACTGCAGATGCTGAGCTATGCTATTATATAGGACACAGCCCTACTGTATGCCTTCATTACCACACACTGCTAAAAGTAATGGATCTCAGTTTAAGGTGAGCCAGGGCTATCTGAGACGGAATACCCAGGCAGCAGCCACTGATAAAGGAGGATTAATTGCAGCACCTACACTTCCAGCAGTAAAGGAGTGGTGCAGGCTACACACAGTACAGCATGACCTGGTGCACACCGTCACAGCTATAGCAGGGACAGCCAGTGCTAAGTATACCTGCTGCAACGTAATCTGCTCCACCTGCATCCCAGCGCAATAGCCCACCATGCAGAAGACAGGAGTTTACCTGGCTGTGGTGAGCTGCCTGTGCCTGGCATGCGTCTCAACTGTGGTGGAGGACAAGAGCTCCACTGCCACTGATACCAGTGCCCCCGCCAGCCTCCAGATTGTCACCTTCAAGTGGCACCATGTCCAGGATCCTTACATCATCGCCCTGTGGATTCTGGTGGCAAGTTTGGCCAAGATTGGTAAGTCCCCATTGCTGATGGTGTCAATGCTAAAACCTACCTACCTGCAGTTTATTCTATGGGGAAATGTACTAAAATACTAAAACGAGAGAGCTATTTCAGATGAGATGTTGCCATGGGCAACCAATCAATCTATTATCTTCTAGAATGTGCTAAATAAATAAGTAGATTCTGATTGGTTGCCTATAGCAACATCCCGTGTGAAACAGAACTCCCATCTTAGTATGTCTTCCCCCTATGTGTCTGGTATTGATCACAGGTGCCTTTGTGCCTTTCTTATTGTCACTGTGTGTAACTTATTGTTAGTGTGTTACATTGTGTCCTTGTAGCAACTCACATACATGATGGCTGCTTTCAAGTGCCCATTGGTTGCCAATAGCAACATCCCATTTGAAATAGAACCATCTTAGTAATATTCCCCATTAGTCATTAGTGAGGAGGTGGCGTGTGATTGTATTCTGTAATCTACCTGGCAACACCGCTGATATTGTTGTAAACTCTCCATACCCACAAGTGATGCAATGTACCTGGTAGACAGCCTATATACATGTCACTGCATGAGGACACACTTCCACACTGGAGGATAATGTGAACAATATCGCTCAGAAAGGGGCTTCTGAGCGATATCCTTCACGATATCGTCTAGTGTGTACACTCAATATGTTTAACAATGAGCTCTGCCGTGTATCGTTAAAGATAATTAATGAACAGGCGATAATTTACAGTTTGGTTATAAAGCCAAAAGACCTGCCTGTTCAGCGAGTCCCAGTGATGTCACTGAACGATATCGGTGTCCGATATTTTTCAGTGTGTACACGCAATATCGGGACCCGCAGATGATATTGTTAATTATTTTGTCCTTTTGTCCGTCGTTTAGTGTGTGGGGGGGGGTTTCTTTTAAAACAATATGCATGATAACGATATCGTGGATGATATTATCGAGCATATCGGATAGTGTTCTCAGTATATTGTTTGGTGTGTACGCCCAGAGCCGGCCCTTGCCTAAATGACGCCCTAGGCAAGATTTTGGCTGGTGCCCCCTAGCACCGCCACTAGTTCCGCCTCTGACCCTGCTCCCCTTTCCCAGCACCACCAACCCTCATCATAGCAGTCATCATTTTGGTGCTCCTACCCGCAAAATATTTTAAATAGAAACAGCGCACACATTCGGTGCGCAGCACAAACAGGGGTGTGTTCTTGCTGGGAAGGTGCATGGCCACACAATAGTTCCCCCAATTCAAATTATGCCACACAGTAGTACAACTTTATTCACATTATATCATGCGATGGTGTCCCTTATTACCGTTACATCACACAGTAGTACCACTTTACCTTATATACATTACTCCTCACATTATTCCCATTATACCCTTAGAAAAAAATCCTGAGAAAATATTGTATTTTAAGCAGCTCTATGGCCACACTGCAACCCAGCACAAAGCAGTGTGTGCTGGGCAGAGGAGAAGAGCTGCAGCTGCTGCTGTCACTTAAGGGGAGGGGGACCGGGGCCCCCACTGGGCCCTTCCATCAGACTTTGGCCTGGGTAATTTGTACCCCCTACCCCTTTCTCTCGGCACCCCTTATAATATCACACAGTATTGCCCCTTACACATGACACACATTATTAATGTCCTTATAACCATAATGCCCTACACATTATGCCAACTTTTATTAATGCCCTTCATACATATAATGACACACATAATGCCCCTTACACATATGCCAAACACTATTACACAACCAACCCACCCGCAGACCACATTTGCACAGCCGCTAACACTGTGACCTCTGCCTCGGCTTGGATACAGATGTTTCCACATACATCTTGCCTCAATAGGCCATGCAGCTCCTGGCCAGTTCTGCTAACGTTGGGTGCCTTTTTTGCTGAAAATTCATCTTCTTTGCATTTTTATGTGACCAGGACACACAAGGAGCTTCCATGATTAAAATGATATGTGGTATGGTTATATTCTGTGTGCGACTGTGGCTGGTACAGGAATGCTATGTTACAGTGATTTCCATGAATACACAATTTCATATGCAGATACAGCCTCACTCACACACAGAATATAGGCATGTTGCATATCATTTTAATCAGCAGAAGCTGCTGGTGCCCCTAGGCATTCCAAATGCTCTAGGCAAGTGCCTAGTTTGCCTATGCCTAAGGCCGGCTCTGTGTACGCCCTGTATCGTTCGTCCTGGAGCACCGCCCATATTGCTTACGATCACTGGCGGATTACCCATGGGTTGACAGGGGCGGTCGCCCCGGGGGCCCCCACACCTGCCACCCCACTACTGTGGCGGTGGCGGGTGGGTGCCAGGCAGCGGGACGGGCAGCGGGTGGGTGCCAGGCAGCAGGGCGGGCAGCGTGTCCCTGCGGTGTATGTGAGGTCCGCCGTGGGGTCCCTGCTGTGGATGGGAACTAGTAGTTCCCATCTGCCACAGGGACCCCGCTACTGACCTCACATCCACCGCAGGGACACAGCGCAGCACCGATCCCCACAAGGTACCGGCTGGCTGGGGGTCGGGTGTGTGGAGTGGAGTGTGTGTGGAGGGGAGGGGGGGTGGGGCCCTGCTTACTATACCCCATCAGAGCATCCATGTAGCGCCGAGCCTACACTCCCTTTCTTGGTAGTATGACAGCCTTGCTGGCCTACAGTACTGTATTTGTCAATTTGGCATTTTGGACAGTTTGGGTCTGATTCTGGTTCATTCAAAAAAGCAAATGCTCTCTCTTAAGGACAAAACCATGCTGCACTGCAGGTGGGCAGATGTAACATGTGCAGAGAGAGTTTCACTGTACCTTAGTTTCACTATTGCAGCACAGCAGGAACTCAATTTGATACCTGCTGCTACAATTTGTATCTCTTTACTATATTTGTAACATAAGGCAGTGGATACATCATATGGTTGATACATATTTAGACCATCAGAAAACTCTCAGTCCCACTACACTGGAGAATTCTCAAACAGTCCATTTAATGGTACAACAGTTCTGAGCACGCAGCAGGTTATAGCTGGGTTCAGAACCTCACCCAAGTATTGATCTTACAGAGGGTGGCTCCTTCTCAGATCCTAGCAGATCATACAACAAATACAAAGGCCCCGATTTATAGGTGTGCATATAGCCGATGTTTGCGGATATGAGCGATGTATTTTTGGACTGCGCAGCGATAGATTAGTGGCAGCGTGTATGTGATGTACTGGGAGTGGATTATCAAATGCGAGCATGTCAAAAGGGTTTGATGGGTGTGTCCCAGCCAGTGACCGTGACATTCGCAGCTGTACTGGCCCCCGGCGTCTTCTATTCAACGGTCATTCGAGCAGTCATAGTTCGATGATGTGACCGATGTTGCCGATGGTGCATGTTCTGTATTGTAGTGGCAGATTAGAGACGCCATATTTTCACAGGTCCTCTGAGTATAGGATCGCAGTGACAACCCAAAGTCTCATCATAGTCCTTTATTCAGCCCTATACTGGGGACTGAGTCGCTGGAGTTTCTATAATGGGTGCTAGATGTGCGGTATATGTGCACTGGAGGTGTCCTTAGTAATGCAGTGCGGGCACCATGTTCCCGGAGACCTGCACATGTGCAGTAGACTCTGTCATTGACAAGTGTGCATGTACTTGCTGATGCCGGCACCCGCCATGTACTCGTCGCTACCAATTTCGTTGGTTACACAGTCTCGGAAAATCATTGGTCGGTAGTTCTGTTGTAGTCTTGTGCTGTCCCTCACACGGCACCAACTCATTCAGACAGCAGCACTATTGGGATTATTCAGACCTGTCAAATGGATTAAACCATGCTGCGCTGCAGATGGGGCAGATAGAGTAACATGTGCAGAGAGAGTTACGCTGGCAACAAGCTTATTTGATTTATTCATTGAAATCAAGCAAATCACATGTGCTTTAGATCTGACCCGATGTGCGGTCCCGCGTGCATCGGATCGGAGGTCCTAGATCACAAGTGCAGCACGTAGGATTTGCGCGGATCGGAATGATTCCGGCAGCACTTGCCGGGGTCACATGCTATACGGGTGGGGTGTTCAACCTGAAATCTAAATTGCGGTGTACAAATAAAGCAGCCGGTATTTACCCTGCACAGAAACAAATTAAACCCACCCCAAATCTAACTCTCTCTGCACATGTTACATCTGCCCTACCTGCAGTGCACCATGGTTTTGTCCATTTAAGGAAAAAAAAAACAGCTTTGCGATCATGTTTGAATAACCCCCTAAGTGACAACTATAAATGGGTCAGTGGGGGCTGGGTGCAATTAAGTGGTTCGGCTGCATTAAAAATAGGTTAATGAAAAATCCTGGATTCAAATAGTCTAGAATAGGAGCAGCACTGTTATACGGAATCTAACTGCAATCTAGTGTTCTCTTTATGGTATAAGCAGGAAAGTCGGTGTAAAATCTCATGTGATATTGGGTTTTTTTGTTTCTTTTTTTATTTGCTAAATTTAAAAATATTTCCTGTGAGAAAAATGTGACAATGACTGTTCTACAGAGCAGACTTCTGTTTTGTACAGTTTTATGGATAAGAACAGGGGGGCCCAATTCAGACTTGTCTGCTAGGCTGCATATGGTCGCAGCCTAACGAACATGTAAACGCCGCCCGGCCATACGCTTGTCCCTCCCCCCCCCCCCCCCCCGAATCCCCGCTTACACATCCACTGGTATGTGGCCGCACGAGTGAGAAATCATTCGGCTGACTTTTATTCTCTACAGAGATGGCCGAATTCGGGCGGACGCTGACGTCATGTGACATTAGCGCTGAGCAGGCATTGACAGGATTGCGAATTGGCACGCCCTGTGTTTTTTTTAGCCCCCTTCCCGCCATCGCAAAGTGAACAAGGGTGAGTGTGATACTTGCCGAAGGCATTCGCAGACCCGCACAATCGGCCGAAGAAGTGAATTCGGACCTGGCCGTCCAGGCCTGAATCACCCCCAGACTGTGGGTCCCTATTGAGGCACTGGGATGAATATGATTGAACCACTGTATCTGATGTGAGATGGACATAAGCCCCGTACACACTACAGGATATTGTGAAAGATATCACTCACTCAGAAAGAGGCTTCTGAGCGATATCTTTCACATTAACATCTATTCAGTGCCGGTCAGTGGCGTAGCTACAGGGGTCGCAGCGGTCGCACCTGCAACCGGGCCCCTGAGCCAGGGGGGCCGATGGCAGCAGGTCCCCCTCTGGATGGGCCGCGGACCACAAGACCAGTGGCGTCACTAGCCAGGTGCGGGGGGTGCGGGCCGCACCGGGTGTCACCAGTCTCTGGGGTGACACCCAGAGCTCTGAGTTGGCCGGTGTTCTCTGTCCCGGCCCTGGCTGTCAGTCACTCTCAGTGACAGCCAGGCCAGGGCAGCAGGCTGTGTGCGACTGCGGCGGCGCACAGACCAGGAGGGGGGGGTGGGACTACAAGTCCCAGCATGCAACACACTCACTCAGCATGATGTCAGTTGAGCACCCGGGCCGCACCGCACACACAGGGGGAGAGGGGGGCGGGTCGGCATAGCATGATGCGCACTGCGCATCATGCTATGCCGACCCGCCCCCCTCTCCCCCTGCTGTGTGTGCGGTGCGGTGCGGCCCGGGCGCATTGCTAAGGGAGGCTGGGCGGCTGGCGGCCGATTGTGGGGATTGGCCACCCCAGGGGACGGAGGGAGGGACCACCTTGTTTGGGCGCGCAGGCAGCCTGTGACGTCACTCGAAGGGGAGAGGGGGCGCTGGATGATGCTGGATAGATGGGGTCAGTAGAGCAGTACTAAGGTAAGCAGTGGTCAGTAGAGGTAGATTAGGGAAAGCAGGGGTCAGTAGAAGAGTACTGGTGGAAGTATTGGCCAGTATATGATGCTGGATAGATGGAGTCAGTAGAGCAGTACTAAGGTAAGCAGTGGTCAGTAGAGGTAGATTAGGGAAAGCAGGGGTCAGTAGAAGAGGACTGGTGGAAGTATTGGCCAGTATATGATGCTGGATAGAAGGGATCAGTAAAGGAGGACTAAGGGAAGCAGTGGTCACTGCAGCAGGTGAGGCTTCTGGCACTGTGGGGGCATACAGTATGATATCAGTGTCTGTCTGGCACTATGGGGGCATATGTGAGTGTAATGGCCCAATGGGCATCATGGTGTCGGGTATATGTCTGGCACTGTGTGGGGGCATATCATATCTGGCACTGTGGGGCGGGGGCACACAATATCAATGTCTGGCACTATGGGGGCATAGGTGAGTGTAATGGGCATCATGGTGTGGGGTGTAATGGGCAGCATTATGGTATGGGGAGTATTGTGTATTAAATAATTACCATCACACTGTGGGGTGTAATGGGCATCATGGTGTGCAGTGTAATGGGCATCACGGTGTGCGGAGTATTGTGTAATTGGCATCAGGGTGTGTGGCATAATGGGCATCATGGTGTGCGGTGTAATGGGCAGCATTATGGTATGGGGAATATTGTGTATTAAATAATTACCATCACAGTGTGCAGTGTAATGGGCATCACGGTTGCGGCGTAATGGGCATCATGGTGTGCGGTGTAATGGGCATCACGGTGTGCAGCGTATTGTGTAATTGGCATCACGGTGTGTGGTGTAATGGGCATCACGGTGTGCAGCGTATTGTGTAATTGACATAACGGTGTGCAGCGTAATGGGCATCATGATGTGCGGTGTAATGTGCATCACGGTGTGTGGCTTATTGTGTAATTGGCATCACTGTGCGGCGAGATTTTAATTTTGTTGTATGTAGGGGGGCCCCAAGCTGACCTTCGCACCAGGGCCCATGAACCTTTAGCTACGCCCCTGGTGCCGGTGCTCACCGCTGCATGGAGGGGGAGGAATACGGCCGGCGCGCCGATCCAGGGGGGGGGATTCGGCTGCCATGTTGCTCCGGGGGCCAGGGGTGCGATGCGACCCAGCGCGCTGATCTAGGGGGGGATTCGGCTGCCTCGCTGCTCCGGGGGCCGGGGAAGTGCGATGCAGCCCGGCGCACTGATCTGGGGGGGGGGCATATGGCCGCCGTGCTGCGCCATGGGGGTGTGCGATACGTCCGGCGCGCTGATCCAGCGTGGGGGGGGGGGGGCGAATAGGGTGCAATGAGGTTGCTGCGGGGTGGGGGGGGGGGGGAAAGTAGTGACCGCCGCTCTCAGCTCCATCCGGGGGTCCCTGCTCTAAAAACTACCGCCCCCCCCAGTGGCGCCGGCCCTGCATCTAGTGTGTACGCTCAATATCGATAACGATGCGCGCTCTCGTGCGTCGTTAAAAACCATTGATGTCTTCTGAACATACAGGGCCATTTGGCTATATAGCCAAACGACCCACGTGTTCAGCGGCAATGAAACGGGACGATATAGTT
The DNA here is from genome assembly GCF_055691185.1 of Crinia signifera. NCBI lineage: Eukaryota > Metazoa > Chordata > Amphibia > Anura > Myobatrachidae > Crinia > Crinia signifera. Next base: position 313,776,250 of record NC_139221.1, read on the forward strand.
TACTGTTATCATTCAGTGCGTATGCACAATATCGTCCGCTCGCAGCCTGTCTAATGAAGACCGGTGATTATGTTATTTTTTTATTTTTTCTTAATTTTTTTAGTTTCTAAATGGCGGCGAAGATAGGGAGGTGAGTGGCAGGGGGCAACGGTCTGTAATTTGTAGTGGTGGAGGGTCGGTGAGGTTGGGGCTACTTTGAAAGTTGGGAGGGATCAGGAATGGCCCTCACATAAAGCGGACAATGTTGTGATGGGGGGTGAACCAATATTGGTGTGCCTACAGGTGGCCTGACCCCCAAATTCTCCCCAGCTTACTGGGGAATTCTTTGCCGTTATATTGGAAGGATACATAACCCAGGTGCTACACAAGAGATATGGGCCCTTATTCAGATCTGATCTCAGTACAAATTTGTTCTCAAAATGGGCAAAATCAGGTGGGGCAGATGTAACATGTGCAGAGAGAGATAGATTAGGGCGGGGTGTGTTGAAACTGAAATCTAAATTGCAGTGTAAGAATAATGCAGCCAGTATTTACTGTGCACAGAAACAAAATTACTCACCCAAATCTATATCTCTTTATACATGTTACATCTGCCCCACCTGCAGTGCACATGGTTTTGACCATTTTGAGAACAAATTTGTACTGCGATCAGATCTGAATAAGGGCCATGGTGCAATGTGTTAACAACCTCCCGGGGTCCATGTATTTGAGTGCATTTCGCATGTGTCAGTGGTGAGATAAAGAAAACATGGTAAGTTCCCCAAAGACTACTGTATACTAGCCCCATCTGTGGATGCCTGACATTGCAGGGTACCTCCATGGTAAATCCCAGGGTTCCGTTATATTACATATGCCCCTAAAACATAATTAGCATTGTTAACTCCATCCAGTCCAGGTTCCTTTAGCATGCGGCAGAGAAATGTATGTGTTATGGTCTATATTATAACGTAGTATCAATTTGTGATGTTGCAACTCTTCTAAGATTAATAATTGAAACCTGTAGCTGCACAATGTGGTGAGTCCAGGAATCCAACACAAAGGTTTAGGAGTGTCGTGCGGGACAATATTGGCCGAAGTCTCATTTCTAACAATGCGCTGTGCTAATATCAGCTGCTATAAGGTGGAAACAGCACCAAAAGGTAGTATCTTCTATCCAGGTCAACTCACAATCTTGGGGATCAATTCAAATAACTAGTCCCATATATGACCTAATCGGGCCCTGACTTGGGAGGAGGTACCCTTAATGCTGTTACTCAACCCCTTGGTGGAGTTGTTCTGTACCTGTTATTAACCCTTTGAGCACCAGCATATCTGTAAGAGATGTGCAAAATATCCACTAAACATACCAGCGTCGCTCACATTTATTATATCAATTCAAATAAAAAATGTTGTGTGAAAAAAGATTATATTTCCCAAATAAGGTAACATTACAGGTCGTTATGACGAATTACAATGTTTGCTATCCAATTTTAGCATCTGCGCATGCTCCATTATCCGCATGTGCAGACGCTTGGTGCATCTTCACCATCGCACACGCACCTAGCAGTGCGGGCGGGGGGTGGGGGGCGGCGGCAGAGGGCCCAGTACATGGGAACGCTGAACTTTTCATGCTGGGCGTTCCCATGGTAATGACCCGGTGATGCGGGTGCGGGAGCCTGGTAACTGACATCAGCAGTTGTCAGCTGCCCCTCGAGTTGTCTCAGATCTGCGAGCACTAAAGATAACATTCAATGCTCGCCGACCACGCACCCAAGGATGATTATGCAAATCATCCCTTCGTAGCCTTGTGGGGAATCGCGGGTCCCAGGGGGGTGTCGGGTGGCCCGCAAGGGCGGCGTCTGGGGGACTCGGAGGCTGCAAAATTCACAGACTTGCGAGTCAAAGAGAATAAGGTCCCTGACTTTTTTACCCCAAAAATAGGGATTCTCCACAACTTTTCACTTGCTGACACCAGCTATTGGTCTACAGGCAATATATGGACACATGAAAAAGGTCAACATGGTCTTGGTCCGACATTGACAAAAGGTCGACATTTCAATGGTTGACACAGCTAAAGGTCTACACTAGTTTTTCATGATTTTTTTTGGTACTCTTTACCTAGAACGGCGCCCATCGCGACCATCGTATGCACTAAAAAACGGGTGCGATGCGATGCCCGCGATGGCCGCGATTTCCCATAGGGATCAATGTTAAAAGTGAGATTGGACGCGATTTTAGTGTTCAATGCCTCAATGCCCGCGATTTTTCCATAGGAAACAATGTTAAATGGGCCACAGAGCCCAAATAGTCACCCTAAAGTCTGAAATGGCCCCCACAATTGTTAACGCCACCCCACGATCAACGTCAACCCGAAGCGTGGCGAGCGCAGCGAGCCCGCGAGGGGTGGCGGTACGCGTCCTCCGACCTTTTCATACCCCCACTATCCACGTCGGCGTGGAGTTGAGAATAGAATAGTGTGGCGAGCGCAGCGAGCCACCGAGCCCGAAGCGTGGCGAGCGCAGCAAGCCCCGCGAGGGGACGCGGATACCTTCACAGGTAAACGCGTCCCTTCGCAGGCTTCACAGGTATCCGCGTCCCCTCGCGGGGCTCGCTGCGCTCGCCACGCTTCGGGCTCGTTGGCTCGCTGCGCTCGCCACACTATTCTATTCTCAACTCCACGCCGACGTGGATAGTAGGGGTATGAAAAGGTCAGAGGACGCGTACCGCTGCCCCACGCGGGCTCGCCAAGCTTCGGGTTCACGTTGATTGTGGGGTGGCGTTAAAAATTGTGGGGGCCATTTAAGACTTCAGGGGGACTATTAGGGCTCTGTGGCCCATTTAACATTGTTTCCTATGTAAAAATCGCGGGCATTGAGGCATTTAACACTAAAATCGCGTCCAATCTGACTTTTAACATTGATCCCTATGGGAAAATCGCGGGCATCGCGGGCATCGCGTCGCACCCGTTTTTTATGTGCATGCGATGGCCGCGATGCCCGCGATTTTTTTACCCCCGACGCCCGCAATTCCAATCGCGGGCGCCGTTCTAGGTAAAGAGTACCTTTTTTTTAATCGCCTTACGGTCCCAGTGGACATAGAGTCAGATTATAATAGTGTGCCCAGAGCAGCAACACTCCGTTCCCAAAGCAAGGCGAGTGCAGACATAGGGGGTTATTCTAGTTCACTCTTTCTGACAAAATCCTTCTTAGATGGACAAAACCATGTGCACTGCAGGTGGGGTAAATGTAACATGTGCAGAGATATTTAGATTTGGGTGGGGTTTTGCTTCAAAGTGAGATCTATATTGCAGTGTAAAAATAAAGCAGCCAGTATTTACCCTGCACAGAAACAAAATAACTCACCCAAATCTAATTCTCTCTGCACATTTTACATCTGCCCCCTTGCAGTGCACATAGGGCCTTATTCTGATCAGTGCGGCCGGATCCGAATATGCGGCCAGGACCGTGCGTGCAAAACCCCGCCTTCCATACGGATCGCCAACTCCGTCCGTACGCGGTAAGAAGCTGGCCGAACGGACCGCACGTGTATTTTTCACGGAATACGCCTCCTCCATCTCAGGGAACCTCCCCCATCATTCGATGGTCGCACAGGTGCGTCACGGCCGCATTACCATACGTACGCCCAGCGTTTGCATGGGAACGCCCATGAAATGCGGGGCGTATGCATATGGTAATGAGCCCAAATAGCCCTTCACGCCCCTCTCCACCCCCTGTTCGGAGTGTTCACATATCATGCGGGATTTGGCCGTACGCCCCGCTCGCACATGCGCAGAGACGCCTCTGCACATGCGCAGACACAAAACATCGGCGGCACGAACGCACGCGGATATTACCGCACGAACCAGAATAAGGCCCATAGTGTTGTCCATCTAAGAAGGATTTGTCAGAAAGAGTGAACTAGAATAAGGCCGATAGAGACCAAAAATAAATGAAAACCATAATCCACCCTTTTTTCTACATCTGTCTCCTGACAATGGCCCTTATTCAGATCTGATCTCAGTACAAATTTGTTCTCAAAATGGGCAAAATCATGTGCACTGCAGGTGGGACAGATGTAACATGTGCAGAAAGAGAGTTAGATTTAAGGTGGGGTTTGTTGAAACTGAAATCTAAATTGCATTGTAAAAATATTGCAGCCAGTATTTACCCTGCACAGAAACAAAATAACTCACACAAATCTAACTCTCTCTGCGCATGTTACATCTGCCCCACCTGCAGTGCACATGGTTTTGCCCATTTTGAGCACAAATTTGTACTGCAATCAGATCTGCATAATGGCCATTGTGTAATACAAAAAAACTTTTAAGAATAATCAGTGCCATTAGTAAATACCAACAAAGTTAATGCATTTACTTTCACATTATTTCCATGTGATTCTATCATTTAACCTTTGAATGTGTTTTGTCACAGAGGTAGAAGTGTGCAGAAACAGGTGCACTGTTACCTAATGTATTTATGTGCCCGAAGGGCTGGCGTTCCTTAAATGAGTAATACTCCACTAATGCTGGTTGGACAAGTTGTTTATTGCTGACCTTAGACTCCAGTTGTAATTGGCGTATTTCATAGTCACTGATGTGGAAATAATTGCAGCAATTTGGAGGTGTGCAGTTACTTAGTGCAAACTGTAATTTACTATTACATGGGGCATTTTTAAAAATACAATGAAACAAAAAATGATTCTATTTTGCAATTTATGGTACTAGTGTATTATCACGGCCGCAGATACGTAGTCAGCGTAGTGTCCCTGTCAGAATCAGCCTAGTGTTCCCGTGGCCAGTGTAGTCAGCTTGTGTCTGCGACTGTGTGTACGTTCGCGCCTAACCGGAACTTACGCAGTTAGCATAGTGAGTCAGCGTTACACAGTTAGCGTAGTCAGCCAGCGTTGTGTCAACGCTTATTACATTGTGTTGGATCCATTGATCATTTTTAACCTGCCTGACATGACAGGTTTGAATGTGTTCCTGAAACAACCCCACTATCCACGTCAGCCCGAAGTGTGGCAAGCGCACGCGGTACGCTTCCTCCCGACCTATTCATACCCCCACTATCCACGTCGGCATGGAGTTGACTTTCTAAAGTGTGACGAGCGCAGCAAGCCACCGATCCCGAAGCGTGGCGAGCGCAGACAGCCCCGCAAGAGGACACGTAAAACGAGCCTGACGCTAGGAATGGCCATCGACCATCGATGATTCTAAATCATTGATGGTTTATGGCCGATGTCGAATACTTTTGCCATCGATGGGGGAGAACCAGATTTCCCTCCATCGATGGAACAGCAAAACGATATTTTTTTTTTTTTTTTTTTTAAGTGCCGGTACACAGAGCATAGCTCCACCCCTGACACCTGTGAAGCCCCGCCCCCAGTGTTAAGATTGGCCCACAGGCCAATCAATCAAACACAATGGATGACCATCAATATGTAAAAATGTCGATGGTCAGCCATTGCATAGTTTAGCACTATCGATGGCCAGTTGCAGAATTACCATCGATGGCAACCATCAATGGCAACGATGGCCATCCCTATCTGACGCATCCTGCCATACCCTGCCAGACGAATTACTGAGACGCACAAGCGTATGAGACGCTCGTGCGTCTCAGGCAGATGGAGCGCCTCTCCCCACATGATCGCACAGGATCTGGTGTGAGAGGCGCTCACTAGGCTTACCAGCGATGCGGGGGACAGAGCTGCAGCTCGTGGGGACAGTGCGGTAACTACGCTGCCTGGCGGGGACACTACGCTAACTAAGCAGAGCTGCTGCTGTGACACTACGCTATGCTAAGCTGCCATTGGGCTACACTGACGGCATAACATAGCTCGCCTCCGTGAAACTACACAAGTACCTAAATGATTAAATTCAACTTAAATGCTTGAATCTACTGTATATTTTTACGTTTAACCCTTTGAGCGCCAAGGGGATTTGTCAAAATAGGTGTGAAAATTGCCAAGGAAACATTTTTATTCATCACAATGACCTGTAATGTTACCTTATATAGGAATTATAGGGTGACATTTAATAGGATGCGATTTTTTGTTTGCAATTTTTTTGCGGCTGTTTTCGAACGTTTTCTGTAAACCGCACATTTAATAGGATGCAATTTGCGGGGGGGGGGGGGGGGGGCGGATCACACTTTTTGCCGCAAATTTGCACATTCTGATCTGGCGATTTTTAGTAACACTTACTAAACGTTACTACAAATTGCCAAACAAATAGAGCAGGTTCTGAAAGGCGAATTTGACAGAACCATGCACAGATCATTGTGATCTGTTCATGGTTCTGTCCAAAGAAAGGATAAAATTAATAAAAAAATTGTGTGGGGTCCCCCCTCCTGAGCATGACTAGCCCCGGGCTCAAGGAACCAGTCCTGGTTTCATAAAATCAGGGAGCCAAATAAATAGGGGTTCCCTCACTGGCGTAACTATAGCACCGCAGCCCCCGCCACCGCGGGGGGGGCGCTGTGCATATGGGGGCGCCGGGGGTTGCGGTGCTATAGTTACACCTCCCCCCAATCCCCCGCAGGCTTACCTATTTCGCTGGTCCCGGCGGCTCTGTTCTCCTGCTGAGGACCACCACAAAATGGCCGCCCCCATATAGCACACAGTTCTCTGAAACTGTCTGCTGTATGGGGGCAGCCATTTTGTGGTGGTCCTCAGCAGAAGAACGGAGCTGCCGGGACCAGCGCGAAAGGTAAGGCTGCGGGGGATTGGGGGGTTTGAATGGGCGGCGGGGGGGCGCCCAAAACGTAGCTACGCCGCTGGGTTCCCTTGACTTTATAAAACCAGCACCAGGTTCATGGGCCGGTCCTGGTTCCCAAAATACGGGGGACAAAATGAGTAGGAGCCCCAGTATTTCAAGAACCAGCACCGGGCCAGCCAGCGAGCAGGGTAATGCCACAGCCGGGGGAAACTTTTTATACAAGTCCCCCCGGCCAAAGCATCATCCCCCTGACCGGTCAGCATGGGCAGGGGTCCTGGGGGAGTGGGGACCCCCCCCCCAAACAAGGGTCCCCCCTCCCTGCCCATGCTGAAGCCCGGGGCTGTCCCCAATGTCCATGGGCGGTGGCCATCGGGCTGATGAAAACAGTAAAAATAGAAGACCCTAATGTGTATTGCTGTGGATCTACAAGTCCCAGCAAGCCTGCACCACATGCAGGGACTTGGAGAACCATAAGTCCCACCATGTGGGGCATGAAATAGTTAAATACACACACACACACACCTGAAAAATAAAACTTGATTGCATACGGAGCCCATACATACAGATACTTACCTATGTTGATAGTAGACCGGTCCCCTTGTCCAGTAGTATCCATGTGGGATCCCTGTTGAAGGAAAACATACTCACGAGCCGCCTTCGGACTTCTCTGAGACCCCTGCACCGCTGTATCCAAGAGACGGTCTTCTGTTTACTTCTGGGGCTTCGCCCCCAGACCGGGGGTTAGGCCTGCCCACCAGCCAATCATGGTCCGCCATCGGGATTTTCCAGACCATGATTGGCTGATGGGAGGGTCTAACTCCCGGTCCGGGGGTGGAGCATTCCAGCTAAGCCTGCCAGAGGCTGTAGCCCGTGCGATCTTTGGCTAAGATCCGGTGCGCATGGGACTGTACGTCGGATCTTGACACTTTTCATCCAATTTCTCACCCCGATGTGTTGGAATAGGATGAAAAAGGCAAAAATAGTGCTAGTGTAAGGGGGCCTGGACACTATGCGCATACGCAGTGTCAGTTTCTCAAGAGAACGCTTATAAAAATGTGAGAGACTCCTCTAATACCAATTATTGCTTTAGTTTCTCTGTGAGTTACATTGAGTGCATAGAGGAAGAGACACCTGATGCACACTCTGCATTAACACCCCCGCCACATCCAAAAATGCAAGGTCTCACAAGGTCCTAGTTTTCAGCACTTGGGGGATGGGGGAGGGGCGGGTCATTTCCATAATCTCGGAGATACTTTTTGCTGTTGGAGTCTACCGTAACTGGACATTTTGGTGCCCTGTTCCAGAAAAGGGAATCCCCCCCCCCATATATTTAAAAAAGGAACAGTGTGCCAAAAATGTAGGGGCGTGGCTTCACAGTGAAGGGGCTTGGTCACATTATAGTAACAATAATGCCCACAGGAGTAGTGCCCTTACACACATAATGCCCACAAGACTAGCACTGCTTGTGCACACAATGCCCACAGGAGTAGCATGTACATGTGTGAGCATGTACACCCCATGGCAACGAGCGTGTGACCCCCTGGCAATAGGCATGTACAGAGGAAGCTGGCTTCATTCTTGAAGGGGCTGGCGAAACTATCACCAGCCCCGCCAGCTCACGCCAGGGGGCGAGCGCACATGAGACGCTCGCACACCCTGTGGCAACGGAGCTCCCCGCGAGTCCCCGCCACCGCCACCAGTCCCCCTCGCTGCCCTGAAACCCCCCCCATAACCCTGCCAATCTCCCTAAAGAGGAGACGGGCAGGGACCCGCTGCCCTGCCACCGAGAGACTGGGACACACATGAGATGCACGCACATCCCAGTTTAATGGAGTCCCTGTCCACCGGTGCTGGCCAGAGGGGAGCAAGGACAAGGGGCGCTACACCTGTAACTCTCTGTCAATGAGTATGTAACCCCCAAGTAACAAACAAAAACCACTGGCAATGAATAGCAAACCCCTGGAAAAGAGCATGAAAACCCTGGCTATGAGCATGTAAACCCTGGCAACGAGCATGAAACCTATGTCAATGAGCATGTCACTCCTGTCAATGAGCATGAAACCCCCGGCAATGAGCATTTAGGTAAAAAAATAATATTAAAAAAAAAATGTTTTGGGCAGGGGGGTACAAAGTTTCTAGTTACGCCACTGCTTATGAGAGAGTGCTGTGTGTGGTGGATCCTTCTGCCTCTGTATTATATCACTGTAGAGCCAAAGGTTTGCAGGTCACTTCTAGAATGAAACCCGGGTTCTACCTCTGCGTGCTGAACTCAGTGGAGTGTGGCTCGCATTTTAAGTGCTAATTACCTCTCTATCCTTGAAAAACTGGATGGAACCTAACTGAAACCAGAATGTTTTAAGACCAAATAAAGCTATACTTGAAGTATACAGCTGCGAATATGTTACACCTTAAGATATAAACTTGCTCAGTCAAGGTTACTTTTCTTGACATACGTACAGGTTCCAGGAACCTATTAAACAAAGTATATAGGAACCTATTAAACGAAGTATGTCTTATAAAGTAAGGAACACAATGGTAACACTGATAGCTCCATCAGTGGTGTTTGTGCAATAATTATCCTTTATATATTGTCTACAAAAAACCTGTATCCTGTATATCTACATTTAAAACTATGGGGGAAATTTACTAAGATGAGAGATCTATTTCACATGAGGTGTTGCTATGGTAATCTATCGGCACACCTCCTCCCACCCTCAATCCCATGGGAAACGCCCGGCATTTTCATGGTGATGCCTAAGAAGCGCTGTGCGTTTCCATTGGCGCGAGCCGGGCCCGCTGTCCCACGCCCCCCATCCGCACTGCTCCATGCAAACGGGCCGGCTACAATGCAAGTCGCCGAGTCCATTCACCATGATAGCCTGTACATGCGCATAAATCATTATGCGAATGTGCGGAGGAGCGATAGAACCAGTATGACCCCCAGTATCTGATTGGTTGCCCATGGCAACATCCAATCTGATATACTGTAAAACTCCCATCTTAATAAATGTCCCCCTACGACTGAGTAGTTGAACCCGTATACTACCGATAGTCTCATGATTGATTTCACTTGTTAATCATTATTGAAGTTCTTCCCTGTCACTTTCCTTGGGAAGAGGAATCAGAAACCTCTATCAATATGGTTTTGAAAGTAATTGTCAATCTCTTCTGAACTTTCCTTTAAACCTTTTACCTCTATGAAGCCCTTTGTCTGGGTCCTTAACTTCTGTAATGTTCTAGAGCTGAGTTTAACATTGAGGTGACCAAATCAAGAGTTCTAGATCAACGAAGTCCAAGTTAAGTCGGATTAAAGCATAATAACACTTTAAACACTGAGCGACCATATTGCCAGTGATTTTTTGTGCTGCGGTGATATATCGCCGGGTGCGCGCTCCCGTGCTCAGCCCCCTAATGGTCGCTGGTCACAGGAGCTTGCTCCTGCGACCAGCTGTTTCCAACTGCGGCTCCCCCAGCAGAGTCTCCTTTTCATCGCTGATGAAAACGGGACACTGAGCAATGTATGCAAAATATACATTCACATGCGTGCCGGAGAAAGCAGCGCGCGAGGGGGTGTTTCAATGGCTCGCAGAGTTGCGTAATTCACAGCTTTGCGAGTCAACCAGAATAAGGCCCTTGGTCTGTTAAGTACTCAGTTCCTCCATTAAGCTGAGTACATTCTACTTCTGGTGTTGTGCTGTGAAGATATCCGTAGGCTTAAAAAATTTAATATTTAAAGGGAATTTAATACTTAAAAAAAAATCTTTATTTTGCTTTTCTTGAGAACCAGGATTTGAACTTCAATTACTAAATAATTAACTAGTTAATAGACTTCTGCAATGTATTTTCACTTTGAGCTGTGACAGTTTTTATTTTCCAGTTTTGAGTTGTGACAGTCCTTATCTGCTCCTCAGGGCAGCCAAGAGGTATGCCGGGCCCTGGTAAAATTTTGGGGGTCTGACCTAATCACGGGAGGCGTGGCAACCTCCCAAGATTAGGCCACACCCCCAAAATGTTTAGAGGGGGTGGAAAAAACACTCTAAAGTCAGTGAGATGTTCTTGCTGAGCCTGCTGTCAGCACACCACATGCTGTGTGCTGCTGCCCGGGAGGGACATGGGTGTCGAACCAGGGCCCCCACCAGACCCCTCCAGCAAGCCCGGGCCCAGGTAATTAGTACCCGACACCCCCCCCCCCCCCCCCTTCTCGGTGGCCCTGCTGCTTCTACCTCCAATCTGTCTTCACAGCTACCTCTCTCTATAAGTTTGCAACAGATCAATGTCCTTGCAAAAATTGCTTTCAGTCATTTGTTCCGTTGCGCGGCCAGTGACGGCACTTTAGAAATATATGGATGTCAATACCCAATGAAACACCTATTGAGATCGTTTCACTACTCCTGGAAGACATTGCCTTCTTCCATGTGTAGGGAAATGACCTACAACATATACCATAACGGTTACCTCTCCCCACACAGACGTTGCGCCATGGGTATTGCAGAGACTGACACATGCCCGAAGTGTGGCTGCTCGGGAGCAACATTTAAACACTGCATGTGGGATTGTCCGCTTATACACCGTTTTTGGAGACAGGTGCAGGGGTTCTCTGTAACTTATCTACTAAATAGCCTTCCCTTGACGGCGGAGTGGGCTCTGCTGGGAGCGTTCCCTCCCAATACGCCGATATTGCCAGACAGCAAAAAGATGATGCTGATAATCTCGGCTGTTGCCCGCAAATGTATTCTACACCGGTGGATTCATGCGGACCCTCCATCCGTCCAACTATTCAGGGCTAAACTTTTCCATGTCTTTCACATGGAATGGATAGAGACATCCCTCCAGAAGGAAGAACACACAGAGAACTTCTTTCAATTATGGGAGGGTTTTATTGATTCCTTACATAGGCGTGTGCACGGGGGGTGCCGGGGGTGCACAGGCACCTCCTAATGACCGGCATCCCCCCCCCGCACGATTGCAGCTCCTCCCTACTGGCAGCAGCAGTGCAGCTTGGGGGGACCCGACGTAACAGCAGAAAATCCCCTGCATCCAAACCTTTTGCTTTATGGTTTAAAATAATGTCCCTCGTCAGCAGCACAATGAAGGGGGAGGAGCACCAGCGTGTCATTGAGTCCCCTCCCCTCTCCCCCCTGATAGCGCCGTTGCTGAGGCTTGACGTCACAATCTAGTGACAGCCCCGGCGCGAAAACCAAATGTACCTGCTGCCAGGCCAGCGCTGTGACCAAGGGAGTTCCGGCGCAGTGACCTTTAAAGTCCCGGCATTGTGTCCCCCTGAGACAGCGGAGACCTGCGCCTGATGGAGACGCTGTGACGCTGTCTCCGTGGCAGAGACTGAGCTATGTGCAGGAGATGCGCCACTACTAAAGGTAATTGTGCTGTATGGGAATCTCTCTCTCTCTCTCTCTCTCTCTCTCTCTCTCCAAAAAAGATAGCACTCACTACTCAAGGGGACAGGGCTGACACAGGGGGAGGGGTACAGGGCTCAAACTATGAGGGGGACATGTCTGACAAAGGAATGGGGACAGGGTTCTCACAGGGGGAAGGAATGGCATAATGTGTAACAGTATGCCACACACCGTAATGACTGTGTTATGGGCATCACAGTGTGTCAATTAATCTGTAATGGTCATCACGGTGTGTGGCATAATGTGAAATGCGCATCACGGTGTGAGGCGTAATGGGCATCATATTGTGAAGTGTAATGGGCATCACGGTGTGAGGAGCAATGTGTAATAGGCATTACGATGTGGCATTTGGTATACTAGTGATGGTGTGTGACGTGTAATAGGCATTACGGTGTAATGGGTATTACAGTGTGTGGCTTTATGTCGAATGGCCTTTATTTGTGATGGACATTATGGTGTGTGGCATTATGTGTAATTGGCATTACTGTGCGTGGCATTATGTGTAATGAGCATTACAATGTGTGGCATTACAGTGTACATTTTTGCAGCGCGCAGTCGGCGGGCACTGTCCCTGTTTCTAGTATGTGTTGGGGGGGGATGATTCATTCCGAAATGCATATACATAAATAAGTCACCTTCTATTTAGTTTACATTGATGCCCTGTAGGCGGTGATGGACACGCCCAGTAGGTGGTGAAGGACACGCCCAGTAGGTGGTGATGGACACGCCCCTCTAATTGTGCACCCCCTAACAAAATGGGCTGCGCACGCCTATGATTCCTTATCAAACAATACAAATCGACAGATGTTTTAGATACACACAATGGTACGAAACTAGAAATCTCTTGGGAGAGGCTCCTCTGGACCTTCCAACAGGCCAATAGCCATCCTGAACTCAGGGGGGCCTCCAAACCGTGTCCACACACATAGCTATCGCCTGTGTAAGAAAGAACAGAATAAAAATAATAATAATTGTAACGTACAATACTGTAACCTGATTTACATTATTCCTTTTTTCCTTTCTTCTTTTTGTTGTAACAAACGCAAACATGTTTACTGAACGTATTACTTTAATGCTCAATCCGGAATAAAAATATTTTGAAAAAAAAAAAAGAAATATATGGATGTGTTGAAATAATTGCTAATACATTTATATTTTGTTTTTTGTTTTTTTATAGTTTTTCACATATCGCACAAAGTTACGACCGTTGTGCCAGAAAGCTGTCTCCTGATTGTGCTTGGTCTGTTACTGGGCGGCATCATTTGGGCCGCAGACCGCACTGCTTCCTTCACCCTAACACCGACGGTATTCTTCTTTTACTTACTTCCCCCCATTGTACTGGACGCAGGGTACTTTATGCCAAACAGACTATTTTTTGGTAACCTTGGCACCATCCTTCTGTACGCAGTCATCGGGACAGTATGGAACGCGGCTACAACCGGGCTGTCGCTCTACGGTGTTTACTTAACCGGAATAATGGGTAAGGATTCATTTCTATGCTTCTGTTTCTAGAGATGTTAATGGATTTCTTTCTTGCTTGTACCACACCTGTCCTGTAAATGTACAATTACTCATTAATGTACTTTCTCTAAAATGCCCTGTAAAAATGTATATATTCAGATGTAGCCGCGCTCTTTGTTGATGTGGTGAGACCGCTCGTGCTTGTTAGGCGTGTCTTTGTCGCACCTGCAGCACGGAAATGCTACGCTGCGCCATCGCCACTCAGTGCTTTTCTATAAGCAGCCAGAGCAAAAGAGAGGCACAAGTGTGAGCGCACCAATCACCAGGTATGTTGCATGTGGCAATTGGTGCAGCAACGATGAGCCCGCCTACATCTGTATGTGTATGTGTATATATATATATTTGTACATAAAATACAGTTGTGCATATATATCGATTAAACCTCAAAAGTCCAAACGCATGAACCACAAGCTTCAAAAAATGTCCCGTATGAAGAGTACCCTTATTTAGTAACCAACTTCTCCGTGTACTTAGGGCTTGAACCATAAAACACTGGGCGCTCCCCTGATCGGTCCCCTTGTCCGCCCCTGCCCACCCTCTCTGCACATGAGCATAAACGTGTTTGAACATGCGAATAAACTCGCATGCGCACCATCGGAACGGGGAAGAATTTGGCCCCTTCCAATCGGGTCTGAACGCCTTTAGATATCACTGGGATCTGCGCTTCCTTTGCACTATTCTATTGCTAGAACACCAAAGAAAGTAAGGAGCGCTTCATGGTGCATGTAGCCATTGTACTGGACGCAGGGTACTTTACGCCAAACAGACTATTTTTGGGAAACCTTGGCACAATCCTTCTGTACACAGTCATTGGGACAGTATGGAACGAGGCTACAACCGGGCTGTCGCTCTATGGTGTTTACTTAACCAGAAGTCATAGGGCATGTAGTCATTAAAAGCAGTTTATTTATAGATGTATACAGGGCGGCGCCACCACTAGACAACCTTAGGCATTTGCCTAGGGCGCCGGCCACTGGAGGGCGGCCACTTGGAGCAGCCCCCCCCCCATGAGGTGAGCAGATCCCTCTCTCTCACCAGCAAACCCCTCCCCATGCAGCAACGCTGCGGCCATCGCCGCATCTCAACAACCCCCCCCCCCCCGCTACGACCATCTCCCGCCACCCGCTCACCCACCCCCCACCCCGTGAAGCAAGACGCTGCTCCTTCACTCTCCTCCTCCTCCGGCTCGGGGTGTATATAAAACACACACACACTGGTTTAAAATCATGAACCATAAATCGCGGTCAGCATGACCGCAAATATAAACAGTTTCAAATGATGGATATCACTATATAGCAGTCTGGCTGGCGCTCTGTCCTTTCCCTGTTCTGCGTGCTCACTTGCTGGACCACATCCCTATGCGTTTCGTCATATAAACATGTATTCATTTTCTTATGAATTTTTTCACTTCCGTTAGAACTCCAAGAGAGCTAGTACTCTGTGATAATGCTGATCCTGTGCTGCTTTGTCCCGTCCTACAGGAGATTTACAAATTGGCGTGCTGGACTTTCTGCTTTTTGGAAGCCTCATTGCTGCCGTAGACCCAGTCGCTGTCCTGGCTGTATTTGAAGAAGTTCATGTCAATGATGTCTTATTTATCATTGTGTTTGGAGAATCTCTACTGAATGATGCAGTGACAGTGGTAAGGCCGATGAATTTCACCTTAGACATGTACAATGGACAATGCGCACACTTGACCTAATCTTAGACAGTTATGGATTAATCGGTTAACGTTATCTAGATGGACAGTCAATACTAGGTCGGCAATAAAAATTTGACACGCACAAGGTCGACCTGTTCATATTTCGACTCTATTCAAGTCACCATTTTGCTTGTGTTGACCTTTTGTCAATATCGACCTTGTTCGTGACCTTGTGCATGTTGAGCTTTTGTTTAGTAGTAACGAAAGTACTTACTTTCTGATTCAGAGTTGTACACAAACCTGACATCCACTCATGTGTGCATCTGTCTCAGTCTCATTGCGCATGTGCCTTGTAACGGTACTGGCAAAGAGTATTTCGTTGGCAGGGACCATAGAGCGTCTCAGAAGTGAGATAACGGAATGGTCTGCGATCGATGCAACATTTCTGTACGCAGCTGCTGGGACCTGCATAGTCGGCATCTCAATACAAATCCAACCAGTAGCGCCATTTGCATCATTTTAAGCAGTGGCCACGGACTCATGTGCAGCAGTGATACCATTAGCGCCAATCTCTGCACCTGCCTCTTAAGGGTATGAGTACACACAGGGTTATTTCTAAGCAATTTGACAAGATCACTTAGAAATTAAACACACATCGCCTCGTGTGTATACCTCCCAGCGATGACGATGCGCGGTTGTGTGCGTCGCTGGCGCCCGACTAGATCTTAACTGCATGCACTCAGAATATAGTCAGATCACCAGTGTTCTCACCAGAGAACACTGGCCCGCACAGATCGCTCAGCAGGTGTGCCAGTGATGTTTGCTGAGCGATCTGTGCTTAAGCACGTCGCTCAGCACGGGAATCCCATCGCCCGTGTGTACTGGCCTTTAGCTCATACACATGGGGGGGGGGGACTTCAAACTCGTGCTGAGCGATGCGATGTGTGCTGAGTGATCTGTGTGGGCCAGTGTTTTCTGGTGATCTGACTTGATTTTGACTGCATGCAGTCAAGATCTAGTCAGAAGATGTGGACGTGTGGGACCTGGTGACACTCTAGCACCGTGTGGGACCTGGTGGCACACTAGAGAATAGTTCAAAGCACAATAGCTTTGGTTCTCAAACGCATCTTGAAAGACCCAAAAAGTTATATTTTTTCTGTTCTCCCGACAAAATCACCTGTGGATATTTTAAAATTTGTAAGTAAGGAAATATCAAAAATTAAGTATCAAAATGTACACATTTATTTCATACATTTTTAAAAAAAATTCAAATTTTTAAGACAGACCCATCAGTGGGTCCGGAGATAAGTGAATGCATAAAATGAATACAAACTACTGTAAACTTATTGAAGATGAAAATAAAACAACACCAGGTAGTATGCCCATGGGAATTGCCTGTAATGATTCAGAAAGTGAGAGATTTGGTAAGAAATGTCCAGTTTTTTTTTTAAAGCGGCAATCATTTATACCGCAAAACCAGTTTGATTTTCAAGTGTCAATGATTGCTGCTTTAAAAAAAACTGGACATTTCTTACCAAATCTCTCTCTTTCTGAATCTCTCATCCTATTAAATTTCCCCCAATGGGTCACATGTAAATTTGCTCGGTCCTGAATGGTTCCGCATGTTCCTATATTTCTTTCTTGGATTTTTGTAAAAAGGGAAAGCCTACTCAAATTTAGGGCCCTTTGGCAATTATCCAGCTTTGTTAAGGACTCCCCCACACCCTAAGCTGTGTCCATGTGTCCTGTGTATGTCTCTACGTTGATACATGTTAAGAACTGTGGATGTCCTCACGTTGTTCCTTGATATACTTTGAATAATACTTCTTTGCTTCTTGGTGTTCGCTCTCCATTCTCTTCATAATGGTCATGCTATAGTGCAAGACAGGCCAACCTGTGGCTCTCCAGATGTTGTGAAATTACAAGTCCCAGCATGCCTTGCCACAGTTTTAACACTCCCTTATAGCAGAACTGTGGCAAGGCATGATGGGATTTGTAGTTTGACAACATCTGGAGAGCCACAGCTTGGCCAGGCCTGCTATAGTGTATCAGTTTGATTGCTCCTCATCACTTGGTCCTCCTTTTATTGTGTTTTATATTTGTCCTTATGGTTAAGTTATCTTGGGGGGGATGTATCTTTGTTTTTTTGGTACCCCTTTCACTAAAAATACTTAATAAACAGAAAGTGGGCGGGATGGGGTGTGACTTATGAGAAAGTCCTGTGTTGGGTGTGTGGTCAGTGTTAATGCTTTTCTTTGATAATTGAGTATTTTTGGTGAAAGGGATACCAAAAATAAAAGATTTAATTGGAGGGCGGGGCTACGATGACATGATTTGCGTCATTTGGTCCCCCTGTACCCCCCACGGAGGAGGGGTTGCGGGAGACTGGCAACAATGCTGGGAATTTGCCCACCTTTCCAGGGGGGCTGGGAGGAGGACACAATTTTATTACTATTATTATTATTATTATTATTATTAGTGGCCAATATTGTTTTGGATTATCGAATGCACAACATTTGTGTTATACAGTTATGTAAGCAATATCATAAAATTTGAGTTTATGAATACAAAGAATTGTTAAAATTGCTGCTGGTAACCAGGGCTGGTGCAAAGTGTTTTGGTACACAAAACTTCAGCTTACTGCCACTCCCCCACCCTCTCAGTGCCACTGCCCCCCACCACCACCACACACTTAAGGTACCCATACACTAGTAAGATTTATCTTCAGATCTGCCTGGTTGGAACAAAAACATGGTTTTGGCTTAGTGACAGTTTGTCAGTTTTCCAGCATTTCCACGCAAATGGTCAACTGTCATTTGCTCTCATCCATAACCAGGTTTTTGTTCCAACCAGCCAGATCTGAAGATAAATCTTCATGTGTATGGCCACCTTAATACCGACTTTCCAGAACCTCAGGTGAGAGTATGGAGGTGGCGTCTTCGAGGTTCAACATCTTCCGTTTGTATTAGGTTCATCATGGACGCCTCTCCCAGAGTTATCCTTCATTTTGTGATAGCCAGACTCAGGGGCCCCGCAGATTGCAGAGCCCATAGACCGCTGCCTAATAGTACAGCCGTCCCCGTTGGTACATTGCATAAGTCAAGTTCATTGCAGACAATATTATTGGTGTCGCCTTTAGATTACTAATATCAAATCTATGCTTCATTTCAGGTGTTGTACAATGTGTTTGACTCTTTTGTTTCCATCGGCGGTGCTAATATTACCGGTGTGGATTGTGTCAAAGGCGTTGGTATGTATAGATTCCATACTCTTCTATTGCTTCTTTGCTATTTGAATGTTTGCCAAAAAATGACGTTTTGGTAGTGCTGGGCATACAGCACCTCTAAAGGGGGTAAATGAGAAATTCTGGGGCAGTAGATTTACTAATGTGCGGGTTTATAGAAGTGGAGATGTTGCCCGTAGCAACCAATACAATTCTACCTATCAATTATCTAGCACAGGGATGGGGAGCCTTTGGCCCTCCAGCTGTTGCTGAACGACACATCCCAGCATGCCCTGCTACAGTTTTGCTATTTGGCCATGCTAAAATGGTAGCAAAGCATTCTGGGATGTGTAGTCCAACAACAGCTGGAGGGACGATGGTTCCCCATCCCTGATCTAGCACCTTCTATAAGGTAATAGCTTGAACCTGATTGGTTGCTAGGGGCAACATCACCACTTCAATAAACTTTTGTAAATATACCCCTTAAGGCCTCATACACTACGCGATTTTGGCCTGATTTTACCTAATTCGGATTGGGCCGAGAAATCGGGTGAAATCAGCCCAAATCACATGTGCATTATGTTTGATTCGATGCATTGTCCTGTGCGCCTGGTAAATGGGGGGGGGGGGGGTGTCCAAAAAATGCAGGTGGTTCACAATCATTTTGGGTAGGAAGGGGTGTTACTGCTTGGAACTGCTTGCTTCTTCCAATGCTGTTTGGCCCTGGGGCCACAGATTATAAACGCATGGGGCACAAAGCAATAAACTGTTTCAGGACCCCCTTCCTAAAAGTCTATCCCTTTAAATTTTGATAGGGTAAAAATCATTTTAGGTGCTTTTTACAATGGTATAATATACTACAAATGTATTGTGGTGAAGTTTAAACCACATCAGTAGGGCGTGTCTGGTTGGAAGCAACGGCAAATAAGGGGAGGGGTCTATAGTAATCGCTACCTACTATTACCAAGCCTTCCAGAAATCTACCATGATATATTCAGAGGTTATCCAAGCCCTAAAAGTGTTTAACTTTGGCTTAAAATCAGGTGTATTGTACTGCTAATTGCTGCCTGCAGGGCATGAGAAGTATGGGTTGCTGCCAAGCTGAAAGCAGAATACTGTAACACATTCGGGTCAAAAAACAGTGACTGTCGTCTTTGCCCATGTCTACCGAATGCTTACTCAGCGGTGCAGTGGATAAAGGCATATCCGGCCTGATGCTGACGTCACACACCCTCCCCATAAATGCGTTTCCCTGGCACTCCCAGCGTTTTCCTAGGCACGCCTGCATTTTTCTTAGCACTCCCATTATACTGCCAGTAACCACCCCCAGACACCTACTTCCTGTCACTCACCTTGCTAATGAACAGAAACAGTTGCAGCACTCCATCGCAGAATGGCCTCCCACATGCGTACAATGGGCCGTAGGCATGCGCAGTGTGTCAATAATCATCCACGCACTGTCTGATTTGGGTCCAATGTGACCGCTGTAAAGCAAGGTGTCAGCCGTGGTTCAGTATTCCGTCGTTACAACACGTTTCCATGCTTAGAGAGTACTGTTACACAGGGCTGCCATCAGGAATTTTGGGGCCTGGGACTCATGTCCAGTCCTGGCCCCCTCCTCCTCACTTACCGTAACCCGGCTCCTGCTCCCCCATCTCCTCTTCCACTGTAGCCCAGAGGTCCCGGTGAGCAGGCTTCTACAACTCAGGAAGCCGATGGCCAGTGGCGTAGCTTGGTTTTGGGGACCCCCGCCGTTAATGGGGGGGCGCTCCTCCCCGCCGGCCTCGCCACCCTGGCCGCCGGTGCCCCCCCCCCCATCGCCGCAGGCTTACCTGTCTGCGCGTCCCAGCTCCCCTCCTGGCTTCAATTAATAATTGTATGCAGACGGACCACGATAAAATGGCCGCCCCCATACCGCAGACAGTTTCAGAGAACTGTCTGCTTTATGGGGCGGCCATTTTATCGTGGTCCGTCTCCATAGAATTGATTGAAGCCAGGAGGGGAGCCGGGACGCGCAGATAGGTAAGCCTGCAGGGGATGGGGGGCGGGGGCATTACTATAGCACCGCAGCCCTTCCAGAGGCTAGGGCCCGGAACAGCTGTACCTAGCGCACCCCTCTATTGGCGGCCCTACTGTTAAATAAGAGTGGGTCAAACACTATAGCTACTGAATATGTCATTTATAACATAAATGACCGCAAGCAAACGCAAAACAATAAAAGATCTATAATAATAGCCATCCGGACTGGATACAAAACACGACGGTCTCCTCATTATGGGGGTTATTCTGGTTCACTCTTTCTGACAAAATCCTTCTTAGATGGACAAAACCATGTGCACTGCAGGTGGGGCAGATGTTACTTGTGCAGAGAGAATTAGATTTGGGTGGGGTTTTACTTCAAAGTGAGATCTATATTGCAGTGTAAAAATAAAGCAGCCAGTATTTACCCCGCACAGAAACAAAATAACTCACCCAAATCTAACTCTCTCTGCACCTGTTACATCTGCCCCCCTGCAGTGCACATGGTTTTGTCCATCTAAGAAGGATTTTGTCAGAAAGAGTGAACTAGAATAAGGCCCTATGTCAGTAAGGAGATTTTCCCGAACCTGATTAATGAACTATTACGTCAGGCTGGAAACCTTCCCACCATACAGGAAAAAGTTTCCAACCTTACACAACATAATATAACTTTCCAGGTTTTAGTTATTAATCACGGCATTTATATTCTTTGGAGAGTATCCATGCTTAGTAAAGGAAAGTTACTTTCTGTATCTGTATGGCTGGCAGTTACTCTATGGGCCTGATTCTGGTTCTCTTGCAAAAGCCACTTCTATCTCTAATGTACAAAACCATGTGCGCTGCAGGTGGGGCAGATGTAACACGTGCAGAGAGAGTCACATTTGGATGTTATTTTGTTTCTGTGCAGGGTAAATACTGGCTGCTTCATTTTTACACTGCAATATAGATATCAGTTTGAAGTACAAACCCCACCCAAATCTAACTCTCTCTGCACCTGTTACATCTGCCCCACCTGCAGTGCATATGTTTTTGTCCATTAGAGAGAGAATTTACTTTTGCGAGAGAACCAGAATCAGGCCCTATAAGTATATTGGTCTCTCCTTCACTTGATTATTGGTATACAGGGTCAACTGGGTCTAGGTCGATAGAAATAGATTGACACCAAGTGGTTGACATGCCCAAAGTGGACAAAGACAAAATGTTACATTTTTGGGGTGTCAATTTAATGATTTCATAAAATAAGCTCCAATTAGCCTACCATATCCCATCATTCGCCACACATCAGGCAACTGCCTTGCTCCACTACCACTGCTTTCCGCATGCTTTTCAGTTCCCATTCGGGAAGTACTGTATGAAAAAGTTATAGAGAACAATCATGTCAACCTATTCATGTGTCAACCACTTACACACTCACATACTTACCTAAATTCCCATGTCGCCCCTCGGTTCTCTTCTCCGGTAGATCTACAGGGTACCTTTAAAAAAAAATGAATACTCACCTATGCCCGTGTGTAGATCGGGCCTCTTCTTTCCATGTAGACATCCACAGGGTAAAAAAAAAATGCAAGTAACGTGCTCCAAACAGAACTTGCATGTTCCAAACTCAGATTTATTTTTTAAAGGCGCAATCATTTACAAGGCTATGCTGTAAGTATGCCCCTTTAAAAAAAATGCCCCCCCCCCCCCCCCCCATGAAATATTGTATAGGTATTAGCGATGGAGGGGGTGGGGGAAGGAGACAGGGGCAGTGAGGAGAGGCTGGACTTCATAGAGGAATCAGCTACAAGTGAAAGTACATAAACAGGATAAGTGCCACCAACAGCGCTCCCCCTACCCTGCGGTGCTGTGTGCAGTGGCATAGTCCTAGTTACGGTCCTGCATGACAGCTTGGCCCGTCTCCTCTCTGTCTCTAGTAGGATGGCCAGGTCTCTGCTCCGGACCACAGGTAGGCCATACTGAACCCCTCATCCTTCCTCTACTTTCCATGTATCCCAGTCGCTGCTCCGCCTACCGTTTTAATGTGGCTCTTGCCTGAGCCTTACTCCCTAGCCAGCCATGGAAGTGTTTCAGCTGGTGGAGGGCATTATATATTCTGTAATAGGCTTATTTGTGTCTGTCTCACGTTTTATAGTTGTCATTTTCCTAGAGGCAACATGTTTATAACATAATGGACTTTTTAGTGTTGTATTACATGTAAACTGTTCATTAGAAAAATGCCTCTGGACATGGGTGGTAATTAGTAGAAAGTACACGGAGTCAATTATAGCCCCTGTGGCAGGCACATGAATTGGAAATGACTACTTATTAGTCATGATGCAATCTAGGCAGCAGTATCGCCATCAAAATCATACAGCCACAGCTTGCTTTCTCTGTACCTGTCATTATGCCAAATTTTGTAGCGTTCTCGGCCCCACGTGCCTGCACCTCCACAACCAGCCTCCCTCCTCTGACCCCCACCACAAATCAGCCCCCTGCGGCGACGGGGCCGGGATGATGCAGTTTTGCGTATACGCCCTGCTCCACCCCTAACCTGCATCAATGCCCTTCAGCCACACCCACCGTCATGCCAAAGCTGGCTGTATCCTCCCACAGGGTTCAGCCAGTACAGGTATGTTGGAATGTATGAGTGGAGAGAGATAAAGTACCAGCCAATCCGCTCCTAACTGTCATGTTAAAGACTGTGGTCAGGGCCGCCAATAGGGGGGTGCTGTGGGTAGGGAGATAGGAAGGATACACAAGGATAAGCACTAGAGGTGCCGATTTATGGTTTGCTGGTGGGTGCTCAAGGGGGCATGTCCTTTAGGGAAGGGGTGTGGCCCTGCAATGGGCCCCCTCAGCCCCCCTCCTCCCCAGTCTGGGACAGAGGCAAATGGGGATCCGGGCAGCGCCACAGTGGGGTTCGTGCAGCACTGGGGAGGCAGTAGGGGTCCTGGCAATCAGCAGGGGGCTCCCAGCAGCGGAAGGGAACTAGTATCGGTATTGGCAATACCGCTACTAGTTCCCATCTGCTGCAGGGACCCCGCCGCTGAGTTCCCATCCGCTACAGGGACCCCGCCGCTGACTGCCCAGTTGTTCCGCCATTTCAGACTCAGCGGCACAGGTTGGCGGCGAGCGGCGGGTGAGCTCCGGCCGTGGTCCATGGGCACTTATCATTTTCCATGGGTGCTCGGGCCCCGGAGCACCCAAAGAATCAGCGCCTATGATAGGCACTATCTATAGTATAGCAGTCCCAGCAAATTACCAGGAACAGTCCTTATGGGATGTAATTAGAATGAAAGCTATTGAAGGTTACGTAAATGAAAGGTTATGTATAGTAATGTATATTAGCTTACACTGTATAGTGGTATATATATATATATATATATATATATATATATATATATATATATAGGTCACATTTATTATGAACTTGGTTTTACTAGTGCCTTTTTTCCTTTATTTTTTTTAGTGTCCTTTTTCGTGGTGGCCATCGGAGGCACTCTGATCGGCATTGTCTTCGCTTACCTGCTCAGCCTCGTCACCCGATTTACCAAGCACGTGCGGATCATTGAGCCTGGATTCGTCTTCATCATTGCCTATCTATCTTATCTTACATCAGAGATGCTGTCTCTTTCGGCCATCCTTGCGTAAGTAGTTTACAGGAGGACTGATATAGCCATGCTGAGGAAAGAGGAAAGAGATCCACATATTTTCAATGTGAATGTTTCAAGGAATGGTAATGGACATTATGGTATGGGGCAGGTGTACTGACTACTGGAGAGTGACAGAGTGAAGTGAAATAAACTACCAATCACTTAGGGTGACATTTAATAGGGGCCAAAATCGTCTGTTTTCGCAATTTTCCCGCAAATCGCATATTTTATAGGGTGCGATTTGTGGGAAATATCACACTGTTTTCCGCGAATTCGCACATTTTGAAGATGCGATTTTTAGTAACACTAAAAATCACATCAAGATGTTTTCCCATTACAAAGTATACAAATCGGAAATTTAATGGGATGCGATTTTTAGTAAAGGTTACTAAAAATCGCAAAACAAATAAACCAGGTTCTGACTGGCGAATTTGTCATGCACAGATCATTGTGATCTGTGCATGGTTCTGGTATTAAAAAAAAAAGGATAAAAAAAAAAAAAAGAGCCGGTCCTGGTTTCATAAAATCACAGGGACAAACAAGTTGGGGTTCAGTTATTTTGCAAAACCAGCACCAGGCTCAAGGGCTGGTCCTGGTTCCCAAAATATGGGAGACAAAATGAGTAGGGGTCCCCCCCGTATTTCCAGAACCAGCACCGGGCCCAACCATCCAGCAGTGTAATGCCACAGCCGGGGGGGAGACTTTTTATACAAGTCCCCCCGGCCAAAGCATGGGCAGGGCAGTCAGCATGGGCAGGGGTCCTGGGGAAGTGGAGACCCCCCCAAAGAAGGGGTCCCCCCCCTCCAGCACTTACCTGCCCATGCTGAAGCCCGGGGCTGTCCTCGATGCCCCTGGGCGGTGGGCATCGAGCTGATTAAAGTATAAAAAAAGGAAAAACTATTGTGTATTGCTGTGGCACTACATGTCCCAGCATGTGGGGCAATAAAGGGCCTGCTGTGACTAGTAGTCCCCTAGTAGTTCAAATAGTAAAAAAAAAAAACACACTTACAGTAAAACTTTATTACATACAGATCCCAGACATTCAAACTCACCTGTCCTGATTGGAGATTGGTCCCTTGTCCAGTAGAATTCATGGGGGTGTACCTGTGGAAGCAAATAATACTCACCATTCGGGATTTCTCCGGACCCTGGCAATGCTGTCCGGTATTTGGGAATTGGTTTGTTTACATCTGGAGCTCCGCCCCCAGACCAGGAGTTACCTCTGCCCACCAGCCAATCATGGTCCAGGAAAATCCCAATGCCGGACCATGATTGGCTGGCCGGCGGGGCTAACTCCCGGTCTGTAGGCGGAGCTCCAGCTGATACAGCATTGCCGGGGTCCAGAGAAGTCCCGAAGATGAGCGTTGTGAGTGGCCAGTGCTGGGTGGTTGGGTCCGATGCTGGTTCTTGAAATACGGGGGGACCCCTACTCATTTTGTTCCCCCGAATTTTGGGAACCAGGACCGGCCCTTGAGCCTGGTGCTGGTTTTATAAAATCCTGGGGAACCCTATTTGTTTTGCCCAGTGATTTTATGAAACCAGGACCGGCTCTTTGAGCCCGGGGCTGGTTATGCTCAATAGGGGGGACCCCACGCCGTTCTTTTTTTTTTTTTCATTTTTTCCCCAAAAAATCGCACATGTATGAAAATGCGCACATTTTCATGACAAAAAACATAACATATAGCACTTTATCGCAATTTTTTTGCCACGAATTAGCTTCTCATTAAATATGCAAAAATCTGGTAAATATTGCGATTTTAAAAAGTGCGATTTGGTGCGATTTCGGAAAGAGCGATAAAATCGCACTTCATTTAATGTTACCCTTAGTTCCTAACTGTCATTTTTCAAACACAGCCTGTAACATGGCAGTTACAGATGGAGCCACATCCATCTATCCAGCCGGTGCGCCTGAGTGACCCGTCTCGACGCACCCTACGCTGAGACGGGAGCACGCCAGCATCTCACATGCTCACGCATGCTTTGCCACGAATGGGGGAGGTACACGCGCCACATTCGCAGCACCGCATGCTGGGAGATGCATAGATGGATGTGGCTCCATCTATAGGAGCTGATTGAATGGCAGTCTGTCTCTCTCCAATGTATCTCTCTCCAAGGCTCAAGCTGGGCATTCACCAGAACAAAATCAGGCACGAATGTACAATTTTGACGGGTCATGTGATCGATTGTGTGCACACCATGTATATCGTTACAATGTGCGTTCCCAGGCCTCGGACCATACACAATGCGCGTATGATCCATCTGTTTTGTTTTCGGGTTGTAAGCAAATGGTATGTGCATATGATCAGGTCCTGTGCAAGTCGTCCTAGTGTATGGCCAGCTTGGGTGCAGGTCGTCCTGGTGTATGGCCAGCTTCAGTGCACCCAGGGGCGGATTGGCCCACCTTAAATCAGGAACAAACAAATAAAATTGTGTCCATTTATTGATATACTGTACTTTAATATATTTATATTCTAGCAGCATTCATTGACTGATAGGATGTAACATGGGCCCTTATTCTGGTTGGTGCGGTAATATCCGCGTGCGTTCGTGCCGCCGATGTTTTGTGTCTGCGCATGTGCGAGCGGGGCGTACGGCCAAATCCCGCATGAAATGTGTTCACTCCGAACAGGGGGTGGAGAGGGGCGTGAAGGGCTATTTGGGCTCATTACCATTTGCATACGCCCCGCGTTTCATGGGCGTTCCCATGCAAACGCTGGGCGTACGTAAGGTAATGCGTCCGTGACGCACGTGTAGGGGGCGGACATATGACATCGCCGGATGTCAGCTGCCCGCCCAGATCTCTGCTTTTGCACGGAGAAATGTCCGTGTGGTCTGAGGTTGCGGGAGCTGGTGGAGCACTCGGTCCTGCAGCCGATGGTCTGCGACCATCGAATGATGGGGGAGGTTCCCTGAGATGGAGGAGGCGTATTCCGTGAAAAATACACGTGCGGTCCGTTCGGCCAGCTTCTTACCGCGTACGGACGGAGTTGGCGATCCGTATGGAAGGCGGGGTTTCGCACGCACGGTCCTGGCCGCATATTCGGATCCGGCCGCACCGACCAGAATAAGGCCCATGGTAACTAAGAATGCGCCTCTCATTGCAGCATTACCTTTTGCGGAATCTTCTGCCAGAAGTACGTGAAAGCCAATATTTCCGAACAGTCGGCGACTACTGTGAGATACACCATGAAGATGCTGGCGAGTGGAGCGGAAACGATTATCTTCATGTTCTTGGGAATATCAGCCGTCGATCCAAGCATTTGGGAGTGGAATACGGCGTTCATACTTCTCACGCTGCTTTTTATCTCCGTTTACAGAGTTCTCGGTACGTAGCAAAGTGAAACGAGGTTTATGCGTATTTTATGCACTCTGTATATCGTACCGGGTGTGGGAGACATATAGTGCACCGAACTCCTAACTCGCACGTGTACCTCCGCTGGCCCCAAGGGTCCCGACACAGACATCTAAATACCTAAAACCGAGATATGCCCATTGCCAAGATGAGCATTAGGGAACTTCGGGACCCATTCAGAACGTTCATTCAGGTCCAAATTCGGCCCCGTTTTCGATGGTAGTGGTGGTGGGGGGGGGGGGGGGGGCAGTCTAAAAAATCGCACCCTATTACATCTCACCTATAGGATAGAAAAGTAACAGAATTGCTGCGGAATCGTTCCTAGTATATTAAATATTCTTGTTGTGCCCGAGTCCTTGTTCCCACACAGATGCCGCTTACAATACATGTGTAGTTGAGCAAATATGCCGCAGGAATATAAGGCAGCATTGGCATTGGTCTGGTATCCGGAGGGTCGGTTGATATTGTCCAGATCAGGGGTGGGCACTTAATACTTCCAGCAGATATTCAAAGGCCGCACTCCAGAAATAGGGGGTGTGGTCACTTTAAAAGGGGGTGTGTCTTTGAATGTAGTATAGCACACAATAGGCCCCTTATACTTTCCCCTTACATTAGCAATGCCACACACCTGCCCCCATTAGCAATTCTACACACACCTCTCACATTTCCACACTCCAGCTTCCCCTTAGTTATTCCACACACCTGCCCCCATTAGTAATGCCACACACCTGCCCCCATTAGTAATGCCACACACCTGCCCCCATTACACCTGCCCTTCTTTAGATATTCCAAACACCTGCGCGCCAGCCTTGAAAAATGGCCCCATACAGTCATCTTTGGTGTTGACCTATTGACTTTCTATCCAGACACTGTAACGGCTGCTTCTCTGGCCGTCCCCCGTCCCCTGCAGTTTGTCCTAGTTGTGGCATGAAGACTAATGTTCTCCTGGCATCGCTATCCGGCTGTTCATTTCTGCTAATTCCTAAACTGGCACCAACATGCCCTGCAGAAATAGCGCACCCTTGCCAATAAAGCCCTTGGCACTGGCATGTCTCCAAAATCTCTGCGCTTGCCAAGAAAGAATCTTCTATTGGCAAATTCCTCTCTGCTGATGAACTTCGCCTGTTATCATCATCATCCTCACCTCGCAGCCCAGGTCACACTGAGACTGTCATGGTCCCCATCATTTACTGTATGACCCAACATAAATATTGTTCATTTGCATTTGCTGCCCACCCAAAGACCCCCACCATTCAGTCTCACACAATAAACAAGCACATCACAGTAATCAGCGCGGTCTCCTGGTGGCATCGCATTGCTACTAAGACATACTTTCGTCAAAAAAGACACTAAACGCTAAGAGAGTTGCCTGGCGGCTCACTTATGCCCAAAGACTCTGTTTCTGGAGTAGATACTGACCCCAAGACTCTTTTACAGGGTGGGTACTGACACCAAGACTCTGTTCCCAGGGTAGGTACTGTCCCCAAGACTCTTTTACAGGGTAGGTACTGACACCAAGGCTCTGTTCCCAGGGTAGGTACTGACTCTGAAACTCTGTTCCCAGGGTAGGTACTGTCCCCAAAACTCTGTTCCTTGGGTAGGTACAGACCCCAAGACTCTTTTCCTGGGTAAGTACTGACCCCACATTAAGTGTTGAGGAGGGGGCAGCAATGCACATTTGGGATGGATCATGCACGCAGCCCTGCCAGGACAGACACCCTTCGCAGCTGCCGGCGTCCGGGCCCGGAGAGGAGCCTCTGCCCCCGCTCCTAGTCTCAGCGTCCAGGCTCCCAGCTGTGTGGTGACTCTGCAGACTAGCACCATCTGCACATCGTTTTCTAGTAGCAGCTTACACATGTCCGACATTGTGACAGGCAGCCCTGATCAGCACAGCAGCAGCGACGGCACACAGTAAGCAGGGAGAGAGCAGTGGGGTAACAAGTGCAGCTGTAAGTCACCACCTGCCACTGCAGAAGTCCATTGGTTCAGATGGGATGGGCACTGGGGGCCTGCCTGGGCTGCCCCGGCGGAGGACCGGGGGATAAACCTTTTCGGCAGGGTTGGAACCCACCCACCTAAAAAAGAGGGCGTGGTCAAAAATCACCGGTCCCCCGCTGGGCTAGTCCGAGCCTGGATCGGACTAATCACCATTAATGGTCTCCACATATGTACAGAACTCAAAGGAGAAGTGTAATTACTGCTTTTGTTAAAGGCTCGTTTTCTGGAGCCCCTGTCCCTACATGTGATAAATACAGTGCCGCATTACCAAATAGGCAGAGTAGGCAGCGGCCCATGGGCCCCACACCTTTTAGGGGCCCAGCAACAACAGATCAAAATAATATGGGGGATCATTCAGTCCTGATTGTTGTTGTGCGTCTTCGCAAGCCAAACCTTTATCGAAGCAACAAATATCACCAATTTTTTCATAACTCTGTAGTTTGATTGACTTGAGTGTCAGGAAGAGTGCAGGCTTGCCCAAGCGTTGTCAGGGAGGGTATACAGGGCTGCCACCAGGAATTTTGGGGCCCAGGACTGATTTCCAGTCTGGGCCCCATGGGCCCCCTGCCACAGACCCCAATCCCCCCCTTCAGTTACCGCCCAACTCAGTAGGTCCCGAAGCACAGCCTGGCTTCTTCAGTGCAGGACACCTGTGGCCAATTATGCAGCACCGGTGGGTAAGCCAGTCAGAGCTCGTGTACCGGCAGCCGCTCTTATTGGCTAACAGTACACGGGCTCTGATTAGCTCAAAAGACTGGGCAGCATTTTAATTGGCTGCCGGCTTTCTGCATTGAAGAAGCCAGGCTGTGCTTCGGGACCTGCTGAGGACTGAGCGCAGTGCAGGCAGAACACAGTGGAGGGTTGCTGTGGGTAAAATGAGCTGCCCGGGCCCTTCCAGAGGCCGGGGCCCGGGACAGCTGTAACCACAGCACCCCCCTGTCGGCGGTTCTGAGGGTATATGACATCAGCTCCGGCCTCAATCAGCCTGTATCTATAGCAGACTTGTGGAAGGGTCAGAGTTACACACAAGTCGGGGAAATCATTCGCAGGCTTGCATGGGCTGATTTTGCATTGCCAATGGGAAGTTATCTGATCGCAGGGCTCTGCAATTTCACACCCCCATTGATTTGATCTTCAAAGAAATGATAATCATGCTTTATTATATTGTTTGCAAAAGATAGAAAAAAGTGAATCAACTCAAAATAAAGAAACTTTATATTGTAGACTCTATAGAGAAAATACTGTATTGATGTAATGATCCCATTAACAACTTAAAGTACATAAAACACACAACAAATTCACATTACAGCTTTCAAATCAGACTGTTGGTTGGTAAAATTTAAATCGTATTAGTAGATAATTTCAACTACCTAGGGGCCTCAACCTCAACTGGATGGATAAATATTACATTCGGGCAATGTATTTATTGCGAAAGATCGAAACAATAAGAAATGATAATTACCTGGTCTGAAATCCAATATGTCCCTCATAGGCATTTCTATAATGGGTGCAAGCTGTGCCGTGCACACTGGCCAACACCACACCCAATTATATTATACTTACCCCTCTGGAGTCCAGTGGTGGCATCCCTGCACTGCAGACAAAAATCACTTGGAAAATGGCCACCACGCTTGTTTCCAAGTGCTTTTGCATGTGCACTGGAGATGTTCCCTGGAACAAGTGCCGGCATAATGCCAGTCTATTGCCAGAGAGGAGAGGGCCCGCAATGAAGGCTGAACATGGGTCCTTTGTTAAAACGCCCATGATGTCCATTATTCTGAATCTGGCAACTCCACGCATTGGGACCCAAGTCATCCAGACAATCCAAATACATGGGCACAGTCCAAGCTGGTTTCCCCCTATAGACCAATTGGTGTTCATGAACGGGAGTGTAGGGGACCCAGTAAATTGCATTGCTCAGGGCCTGCAATGCTGTTAAGACAGCGCCCGCTACTGACCATCTGACCATTCCACTGGGACCTAACCGTAACTGTCCCCCACTGTGCCTATTTCCTAACTGTCCTTTCTTATAGCCTACCCTAAAAAACCTCCTGGTGCCCCCAACCCTAACCATCCCACTTGTGCCTACTTACAACCATCCCACTGGTCCCTAACCCTAACAATACTTTAAGACAGCCAATACTAACAGTCCCCCTGGTGCCTAACCCTAACCTTCCCCCTAGTGCCTAATCCTAACCATCCCCCTGGTGCCTAATCCTAACTGTCCCCCTGTTGCCTAACCTTAGCCATCCCCCTGGTGCCTAACTTTAACCATCCCCCTGGTGCCTAACCCTAACAATCCCCTGGTGTCTAACCCTAACCTTACCCCTGGTGGCCAACCTTAACCATCCCTCTTGTGCCTAGTCATAATCATCCCACTGGTCCCTAACCCTAACAATACTTTACCACAGCCAATGATAACAGTCCCCTTGGTGCCTAACCCTAACTGTCTCCCTGGTGACTAATCCTAAATATAATTTCCCATAGCCTAATTCTAACCTTCCCCCTGGTGCCTAATCCTAACCATCCCACTGGTGCCTAATCCTAACCGTCCCCCTGGCGCCTAACTCTAACCATCGCCCCTGGTGCCGAACCCTAACTGTCCCCTTTGGTGCCTAACCCTAACCATCCCCCTGGTGCCTAACCCTAACCATCCCCCTGGTGTCTAACCCTAACCATCCCCCCTGGTGCCTAATCCTAACCATCCCCCTGGTGTCTAACCCTAACCATCCTCCATGGTGCCTAACCATCCCCCTTGGTGCCTAACCCTAACCATCCCCCTGGTGTCTAACCCTAACCATCCTCCATGGTGCCTAACCATCCCCCCTGGTGCCTAACCCTAACCATCCCCCTGGTGTCTAACCCTAACCATCCTCCATGGTGCCTAACCATCCCCCCTGGTGCCTAACCCTAACCATCCCCCTGGTGTCTAACCCTAACCATCCTCCATGGTGCCTAACCCTAACCATCCCCCTGGTGCCTAACTCTAACCATCCCCCCTGGTGCCTAATCCTAACCGTCCCCCTGGCACCTAATTCTAACCATCGCCGCTTGTGCCTAACCATCCCCCTGGTGCTTAATCCTAACCATCCCACTGGTGCCTAATCCTAACCATCCCCCTGGCGCCTAACTCTAACCATCGCCCCTGGTGCCGAACCCTATCAACCTTATGGTGTCAGTGAGTTTTGACGTTTTTGTTGTCCACCCTCCATCCTGATACCATTGACAAGAAACCGTTTAGGTTAGAGAATGCTGCAGGTATTTATGACGTTAAGCTGCACAAGTTAACCTTGTACTAGTCTTTAGGTCAAAGTATTATGATTGTTTCATAATCTCATTATATATTGTTGCCAACTCAAATAAAAGTGGTAAGTACTGATTCTATTATGACCTGTGTAAATCCACAAAAAAGTCAATAGAGACTAAAACGTGAAACGGTCGTTTACAAAGCAATATATCTTATATGGGTTTTTTTCATATGAACATTTCCTATGTAGTCATTGCTGTTAGTTTGCATAATTAGGTTAGTAAAGAGAACGCAGTCTGCAGCAAACTTTCCCTTTATTTACCCATTGAAATCCAATCTAGATGCCACCAGACGCTTAATTCACTTCTACATAACAATTGTGACTAGGGCGGCACTTCGTGGGGTGTTCATAACATCATTTGGATGATTAATGTGTACAGTCACTTTTCTGAGTATGTTTACTTAACTAATGTTCTAGTACTTCTCAAACAGAGAAGGATTCAGTAGGGTTGCTAGTGATGAGGGGGCAGAGTTATTAAGCTCGGTGAAGTGATAAAGTGTCTGGTTTTTATCACCGACCAATCAGTTCCTACCTGTCATTTTTCAAACCAAGCCCGTAACTTCACAGTTAGGAACTGATTGGCCGGTGATAAAAACCAGACACTTTATCACTTCACCGATCTTAATAAGCTTAAATCTGCCCCTCGGGGGCAGATTTATTAAGCTCGGCCTCATAGGCTTTTTTAGTCCCTTTATGTGTCCGCATGTTCAATTTGGTGTTCAGTTCATCCATATTGTGTGAAATCTATAATGAATCTATTTTCTATTCTGAAATTTAGTCCCCACAATGCACAAGTTAGGATGCAAGTGGGCTCTATTTGCCCATAGACGCAGAAGCCAAATTTACCACCCTATGACGATTCCGTACAGCTAATGTGAGGAATCACGCAAATCTTGAGCTCATATTTTGAATGATATAATCTGACAATTTATGTTGTTCTTTCTCTTAGGTGTTGTGGTGCAAACATGGATTTTAAATCGTTATAGAATGGTACAGCTGGAAATAATAGATCAAGTTGTGATGTCCTATGGCGGACTGCGGGGAGCTGTTGCCTTCGCGTTAGTCGCTTTACTAGATGGGAACAAAGTAAAAGCGAGGAATTTGTTTGTCAGCACAACAATAATTGTTGTGTATTTTACAGTCATATTTCAGGTATGTCAAACTGTTGGACTAACCACATTTCCCGCTTACAGGCACATCCAATTGGTTGCGTAAGTTTGGTTAAACAAAAAAAAATTATACCTGCTCTCTTAATATTTTATTGAAAAAAATTGTGCGCAAATTTTATTCGACAAAACCCTTTAGGAAATTGCCTAAAAATAGGGAATAGCCTATATACCCTAGTTATTAATGTCCCAAAGAAAAATAGTTTGATGTTTAAAAATGTTAATTTGTGATTTTTTTTTAAGTAAGAATTTTATTAATTTCACTTAAATTAAAAATGCAAAAAAAAAAGTAGATAAAAACATAATTTTTTCCGTAATTTTATAATGGAAAAAAAATATTAAAGGCAATTCTTTTAAATTAAAATAAATACTTTCATCATATTTGGGTGTCATAGAAAAATGAAAACGTTTATGTTGGGGCAATTTAAGATTTTTTTTTTATCCCCAATAATGACATGTAATTATTGGACCAATTAGAAAAATTTAAAAACTTCCGATTACCTAATTACACAGGAGGGGCTCTGTGCACAGGGTTCTGAAGGGGGTCTCCAACATTTTTACTGTAAAATAAGGATCACATTTTTTAGATCTGCCCTGCCGGTTAAGAAAATTAAAGCTGCAGCAATTTGTTTAGAAGTTATTGTGACTGATTTTCTAGCTGTCAATATTTTAAATTTCGCCCGCAATTGGAAATGTGTTCCTATACTTTTTGCAAAAAAAAAAATGCAAATTCTATGCCGATCATTGACCGATATTGCTAAATGTCTGCAGTATTTTATTCTGAATATAACCAGACTTATTTTTAGATGAAATCAGCGGTGCTCATACCATATGCAGAAAATTACAACCTTACTATGGGGCCTATTTATTAAGCATTTTTACGCAGTGTTACTTCATTATTCACCCGTTGTGTGTAGCAGCAGTGGATAATTAAACAGCGGGACAATTCAACACTTCTCAGTTGCGGGCACGGCTGATTGGAAGCTCTTTCCCAT
Organism: Crinia signifera; assembly: GCF_055691185.1. Classification (NCBI taxonomy): domain Eukaryota; kingdom Metazoa; phylum Chordata; class Amphibia; order Anura; family Myobatrachidae; genus Crinia; species Crinia signifera. The sequence continues at coordinate 313,811,214 of NC_139221.1, forward strand.
GATTCCTGTCACCACTACGTTGTTGTGCATAAATCTGGCACCACCGAGTCTTACTCAACATTTCTAGTGCACACCTGTGACCTTGGGTTCACACATTTGCACAAAAAAGCCAGCTTACAGCAGAGGGAGCCAAACAGGGGTGGTGGGTTCCGAAAGAATCCCTTTCTGAAACCCCAACCTCCCAGAGCAGGGTCCAGAAATCAGAGCGATCTGAAGATGGCAAAGAGGCAGGCGCTGCAGTGTGACATTAACCTGCAGCGATTGGCTCCAGTCACTGAGGATCCTGCAGTGCTGTAGTCTTAAGTTCAAAGGCAGCCCACCCCCCCACCCCCACCACCACCACCACCACCACCACCTGAGATAGGTTATCAGTGGCTTCCCCCCACAAAGCTACAGGCTTTTGATGATGGCAATGGCCCCAATGTGAGGTCAAGCCTCCTTTCCCAAACCAACTTTTTCAGATGGGGGTGTCTTGGAGGCACCAGGTGTCAACAGATACTTCTCCTAAAAGGTATATCTAGGAAAGAGACCACATGCACAGAACTTAGTGCGCCGCTTAGATCTGTCCATCTGTGCAAACATCTTGATATGGATGAATTTTTGGTGCACTTGTACAATACAGAAATGCATGAATTACCCAAAAATAATTCCCGTACGTCAACTCTAAATAGAGCCCAATGTCTGCTTTAAGCTATGTATTGCTACAGCAAATTACTGCTCTCTTTGATTTCCTGATTCGCCAGGGGTAGATTTATCAAAACTTGGTGAGTGATAAAGTACCAACCAATCGGCCCCTAACTGTCATTTTACCGGTGATGTTTTAAAAATTACAGTTAGACGCTGATTAGTTGGTACTTCGACTCTTTCCACTTGATTTCTCTCCAGTCTTTAAAAATTCTGCCCCCCCCCCCCCAACATCTTAAGTCTTTAAGTCTTCATCTTCATTTTTCTTCACCTTTTTTTTTTACATGATCCCTGATTTCCACAAATTCGATTTCCCCGAGTCTGCAAATAGTGCATAATATTTTCTGCCCATTTGTATTCATTCTCTATCACAAAATAAAGAAATTCTATAAATTGTTTTGTCACTTTTAAACAGGGATTAACTATTAAACCTTTGGTGCAATGGCTCAAAGTGAAGAGGAGTGAACATCGAGATCGAAAGCTAAATGAAAAGCTTCATGGCAGAGTAAGTATGAGCTGCACTTTGTACATGTTTATGCAGGGGTGCCGAGGGAAAGGGTGGGGGGTAGTAATGACCTGGGCCAGGTCTGCAGCAGCCTGGATAAGCCGGTGACTTGGGCAAATGCCCCCTTTTGCAGTGACACGCCTAGTATTCTCCAAGCTTTATTTGGAGTAGGCGTAATCACACCTCTTGGATTTGACCATACTGTAGGATGTGGTCATTAGGTCCTCATGGTCAAACGTTCGACATGAAAAAAGTTTTTTTTTTCCTGATTTTGTTTTTAAACCAACTTGTTCATACTTTACCATCCCAGTGGGCATAGACGGAGAATATAATAGAGCCCGAAGCTTGGCGAGCGAAGCGGTCCACTTAAACGGTTTCCATGTTGACCTATGTTACAGTCAAGGGCAGTGGTTCCCAAACGGTGTGCCATGGCACTCTGGGGTGCCTCAGGCTACTTGCAGGGCCCGGGCGCCTTAGTTTGGTGATCCAGGACCAATTCAAATTATTTATGGTGTTCTTAAAAGCTAAAACTAGTGTTTTTAGCTGCCAATCAAAAAATTTGGGATCAATCAAAAGTAAATCCTGTCCATCACCACTTAATAGAACCTAAGGATAACATAAAAAATCGCTAGGGCACCATGATAAAAAAAAAACAGTTTGTGAACCACTGGTCTAAGGTACAATGTATGTAAGCACTGCATAAACAATTTACTGATATTGAGATGGTATCGAGACTAACCAGAAATGATGGCTCAGAACAAGAGTGAGAGACTCAGTGGCAGAGGGGTTAAAGTAATGCAAACAACTTTGATTTAAAGTTACTAATGTGATTATTTTTCCACAAGGCATTCGATCACATTTGTTCGGCTATTGAAGATGTCTCTGGACAAATTGGACACAACTACATGAGAGACAAGTGAGTAAGAATATAGAATACGCTTGACAAATACTGAACCATGAGAAAGGATCTTACATTTTGTCAGTATACTGAGCAAAAAAAAGTTAATAATTGTTATTGGTTATCAATCCGGGAAGAAATTTTGATAATTTTGAGTAAGTGTCACAAAGTATTTATTAAAGTGTATTTTGAAAAGCTTTAGGGGCGCATTTATCATTAGAACGCGATGCCGGCGCGGTGACATCGCCGTACATCGTATTGTGGTACCCTGCAATACCGCCAGGAATTATCATCTGGCAGGCGCAGGGACAGGGCTCCGAAAAGAGCCCATCCCTGCGATGCCTGTAGCCGGAAGCCGGGGGGTCTGCGCATGCACGGTTACGCGCTGACCCCCCTGCGACCCCGCTGACCGCACTGCTGCTCGGGCAGTGCGATGTGTAGCCATAGACTACAATGGGCTACCGCCATATCAGAATGGCGATAGCCCAGAGGTGCGAAGCCGGGCTGCCTGATGTTGATACATCGGGCAGTTTCGCATCCCCCATAGAAACCTATGCGGGATGCGGCCGGCGGTGCTGCAGGGTGGGGTCGCAGCATGGATTGCAAATATTACTTGATAAATGGGCCCCTTAGTCAATTGACCACATAACTAGACCAGTTTTCAATTACAGCATCTAGGCGTGCTGCTGATTGCTGCACTATTTAATTGAAGAAAAATTTTGATCAACATTTTGAGAAAAACCTGCAACCTGCAACCATGTTACAATTGTTTTGCTAACATTAATGAGATATATATATTTGGTTCAGTAAAAGAATATTAAAATTGATAAAAAGAGCTAAAAAGGTACTCTTTACCTAGAAGGGCGCATCGCATGCGATGTGACCGACGCGATGACCGCGATTTCCCATAGGGAACAATGTTAAATGTCCCAATTGACCCGATTTTCCTGTTCAATGTCCCAATTGACCCGATTTTCCATAGGGAACAATGTTAAATGGCCCACAGATGCCAAATAGGCACCCTGAAGTGTGAAATGGCCCCCCCAATTGTTAACGCTACACCCCACAATCAACGTCAACCCGAAGCGTGGCGAGCGCAGCGAGCCCGGGAGGGGCGGCGGTACGCGTCCTACGACCTTTTCATACCCCCACTATCCACGTCGGCGAGGAGTTGAGAATAGAAAGTGTGGCGAGCGCAGCGAGCCACCGAGCCTGAAGCGTGGCGAGCGCACGCGGACACCTTCACAGGTATACGCGTCCCCTCGCGGGCTTCACAGCTGTCCGCGTCCCCTCGCGGGGCTCGCTGCGCTCGCCACGCCGACGTGGATAGTGGGGGTATGAAAAGGTCGTAGGACACTTACCGCTAAAAATCTTTTTTAATTCTAATTTTTGCAATCCAAGACCCGAAATTTGGATCTAAAATCTGGAAAGATCTAAACTGGGACTCAGTTCAGATCATATCTCCTTGTAAGATCCCAACTGGGCTTTGGTTTGGTTTGGATCTACAAAATTAGAGTGGATTCGGATTTCTGGAGAACCAAACTGCACATCTCTAGTTTATTACTGTCCTAAATAAAAACATTTTGATATTTAAAAATGCTGCAAATCGCTGATTCAGGTTCTAAGTAAAAAAAAATAATGGAAAATAAAATGTTTTAATTCAATCAGAAAAGTAGAAACTTTTGATTTTGGGGTAATTTGAAGCCACTTTTATTGCAAAACAAATATAAAAAAAAGTGATAAAATAAACAATATTTTTCATTTAAATTGTAATTAAATTTGGGGTGCGGAAACTAAAGAAAAAGTTGATTTTGGGGTAATTTGATGCTATTTTTTTTTGCACCTCAATAATGACATTTATTGGGGCAAGACTTTCAATTGCTTAATTATTTATTGAGCGGTGGGGGTGTCCAAGGTTGTCCAGGGGGCTCTGAAGCAAGTGACAACAGAAAATGATGCAGGAATTGCTTTAGAAATTACCGCAGCTGAATTTCTTGCAGCCTGTTGAATATAAATTTTTGCAGCTGCATGAATAAATAAAATGTCCCTTAGATTATATGCTTTTTGCTAGATTGTTAAAATTTCTTTAAAGTTTTTTCTGATAGACAGAAATCTAGGACGAGAGGGCAGGAGTTTATTTAAAAGAAAAAATGTCTTTACAGTCAGAGCAGTCAAACTGTGGAACTCTCTTCCTGGAGAAGTGGTGTCGGCAGACACTATAAATACGTTTAAAATAAGGTTGGATAAACATTTATTGGTTAAAAACATCCATGTGTACAAATAACAAACATAATGGGGGAAATTTACTAAAGGAAATTTGTAAAAAAAATAGGTGTATTTGTATCCAGAAATACATTTCTTTTTGACATTTACTATCCCGAAAATAAGGCAATTCGTATTCGTATTGATAGCACATCAATACGACTACGAATTGCCGTATTTTCGGGATAGTAAATGTCAAAAAGAAGTGTATTTCTGGATACAAATACACCTATTTTTTTACAAATTTCCTTTAGTAAATTTCCCCCAATCTGTCTTTAAAATATCAGAACATACTATACAACAAGGGATAAGCTAATATAAACATAGGGTGAACTAGATGGACGCAAGTCTTTATTCAGCCTCACCTACTATGTAACTATGTAACTATGTATTTTATCCTTGGAGAATAAAATTGAACAAAAAAAATTCTAATTTATTTAGTTGGTAGAAACTGAGAAAGCAGATTGAATAGAGACTACAGAATAGTAACAGAAATGAATACAGAAATTGTGCCACCTAGTGGCTGAAGGTTACAAGCATACACCTAAAGAACAGTGTTACCTATACAGAATGCATGACCTTTGTCTATGCTTTATAGACCTGTAATGCAATGGGATAGGGGTATAAGGGGTATTCAATCTTTGATAGCGACACTCCCCAATTCAATAATGCCTTTTCCCACAGCATTGAAGGCTTTCAGATTCATTTTTGTCTAAGTCGAATCTGAAGTGTCTGCTAATTGTCAAATTCACAGACGATTCCGACAATTTAACGGCTGCTTCCGACAAAACATGGCCATTCCGACACTCGACAGTCAGAAAATTGAATACCGACTGTCGAGTCATAGTTGGAACGGGTCGAAAACGGACGTGAATACAACTGTTGGAAACGTCCTGACAGTCGGAAACAGGATTGAATACCCCCGCAAGGGGTACATTTGCAAAGATGAGAGTTCTATTGAAGATGTGAAGTTGCTACGGGCAACCAATCAGATTCTATCTATTATTTCCTAGAAGGTTCTAAATAAATAAGCAGTAGATTCTGATTGGTTGCTTAGTGTATCTTCACACATTGTTTAGTTTCTACGAATACGAGTGCATCCTCTTGGCAATATAAATCTTAATACTATGTATATTCTCTCAGGATCTCAAAGATTGACTCGAAATATCTCAGCAAAATATTTATGCGGAAATCAGCCCAAAAGACACAGGATCGAATTCTCAATGTTTTCCACGAGCTAAACATGAAAGATGCTATCAGTTATGTGACAGAGGTACGTGACCGTACGAATGGTTGTGTTTATCATTTATCTCTCATTTATAAAATGTATCTATTCCGTAGCTTCTCAAACTCGTTCCTCAGCACCCTGGACAGCTCAACCCTTTCAGGTCACCCGGCAGCTGCACAGGTGCACTCATTACTCACTCACACATTTGAAAAGATTTGCAGGTGGAGCTAATTATATCACCTGTGATTGATTGAGGAGAACACCTGGAAAACATGGCGTGTCCGGGGTCCTGAGAGCTGAATTTGAGAATGAATGCAGTATCTTCATTTCCCCTCCACAAAGCCATAGTATATACAGATGGTACAACTATGCGGGACAATGCTTAAATCTGTTTGCAGGAGAATAACAGTTGAGTTCATTCGTGCAATCCTGACTTTTTATGGTTACATCTGCTGCAAGGCATAAACCAGTGCATATCATTTGTACTCAGCAATAACACCCACCCCCCCCCCCCTTCCAATACTATTTTGATTGACAGAATATGCTTATCTATACAAACCAGTTGTATTTGCGCAAAGTATGCATTTACCAATACACAATGGTCCCAATTCGTATTGGTTTGCTCCCCTCCGCATTCGCACATGGGAGCGATGTTGTGCAACTGCGCATGCGCATAAACTTTGATGCGCATGTGCAGCCGCTTTGTGCGAGCGGGTGCGCCAAATTGATTATTTGCCGGCCCATTCGCAAGTAGCAGTGCAGGTGGGGGGGGGCGGGGCCACAGGTAGCGCCCATGCGAATGCCCAGCGTTTCAAGGGCGTTATTGCAGCCGTGATGTCAGCTGCCCCGCCCTCTTCCCATAAAAGGGCGACGCAAATCTAAGTCGCCAGAGAAGGATTTCGACCAAGCACGCAAGTTGCGAATGGATGTTTATGCAAACCAGCCAGGCATTTGGTTGCCTCGCAAGGCTGCGAAATCCGCAGCTTTGCGAGTCAACCAGAATGAGGGCCCATATACTTTGCAGTGTGGTTTTGTACTTTTGCAGTTAAAAAAAATTATATATGCTATACAACACTGAACACACTAAAACAAAAGTACAAAGTGGTAAAACAAGTTATGTGCCCACTAACAAGGGACACAAGTAGATTTTATTGGTGGCCTTTGTGAGTTGCTTTATGAAATGTATTTGCACACTGTGCTGTACAATCAGGAGGTGGGCAGCGAGTATCCTGCGCTATTGTTCTGAGAAACGGGTCTGTTCCTACGGGTCCGAACTCGGCCCTGATTTTGATGGTGGGGAGTTTGCGCCTGTGCAGACCCCCTGTGCGACACTCGCCAAGGAGTTCACACGGGCAAGGGAGGAAGGGTGACAGTCAGGTGGTGGCATTAGCGGAATGCCCAATGTTTTATGGGCATTCCCGTGAAAACGCTGGTCGTATACTCTCAGCCTAGCAAACAGATCAGTGATGCCTGCCACCCCATCAAATGCCACTTGGCTGCGCAGCCGCACGCACTGCCGGTCAGCCGCACGCACCGCCGGTCAGCCGCACGCACCGCCGGTCAGCCGCACGCACCGCCGGTCAGCCGCACACACCGCCGGTCAGCCGCACACACTGCCGGTCAGCCGCACACACTCAGCGATATAATGCACAATCGTGCACCATATCTTTCATGGCCACATTCAGGCGCAAGATGTCAGGTGCTGGGTCGCCCTATTGGCCATGCAGCACAGCAGATGGGATGACCCCGATGTCAGCGGGCGGGGGTGTGCAGTAGAGTCTATACATTACACAATGTGCACAAGCCCCAACAACATATCTTCTAGTGTGTTCCCAGCCTGACTCAGGGTCTTTTTCAGAGATAGGCGCAGCAGCAAGGCCTATGCTATATGCCGCAGGGGGGCATCCTGTATAAATAGATGCCGTTTTAAAAATCTACAGGTGACCTGGAAAACATGACCTGCTGGGGTCCTGACGACCGAGTTCAAGATCCTGTGATCTAATAAATAAATATAGTTATCATCATTTTTACGATGACACCTCGTTTACTCTCATTTCTTAATGTGTGCTTATTAAGATCGGAACAGTTGATTATCGCTGCTATTTTGCTTGAAAAGGAAGAGAATAAGCCGGTTGTCGACTATAATAAAAATTATACGGTCTGCACTTGAAAAATATCATTATGAAAATTGTTTACGTTAGATAACGATTTCCCAACTGAAGTCAATTTACAGTACGCTACTAAAAGTGCAGTGTTCCCGTATTCTATCACTAGGGAGAACGCAGGGGCTCACTGGCCTTTATCCGCTCGCCAAGCATGGAAAATATGGCCAACGTGGATTTCAGCAGTCCGCGTCCATCTGTCAGCGAGCCCTCCGTCTCCTACTTCTTGTAAGTTGGATTCATTTATTTCCTTTTCCTTCACTTTTATATTTCCTGTTCATTTACATGCACACTAATCTATTATATGCTTTTATGAGCTTAATTCTTTTGAATGAGAAATATTATTTCTAAGAGCTTATCGTAGTACGTCTTCTTTATTAATATGAAAGATCCTAAAGGGGCCTACACGTGACGTGGGGAGATTTGCTGAAGCATTCTGAACAATGATAGAATGCTCAGAAGAACTAGGGCTTAAAGTAGTCCTGGAGAGGAGGTGGAACTCCACTCATGGCTGGTTGGAACAAAAACATGGTTATGGATGAGAGCAAATGACAGTTGACCATTTGCTTGGAAATGCTGGAAAATTGATAAACTGTCATTCAGATATTACCAGATTTTTGTTCCAACCAGCCAGATCTGAAGATAAATCTGTAGGTGCATGGCCACCTTTTACATGCCCTGTGTCCAGCAGCTTCCCCACCTCTGAGTTTCTACAGCCTCCTCTCACCCTGTCTTCAGCAAGCACAGAGCCTGCTCCTCTTAGTGGCTCTTCTTCACTTCAGCGGTAGTGACGGTATGACATCACATACGCCGTGCCAGAAGAAGAAGCCGATGGGATAGGCTTTTCTGTTGGAATTACTGCTCAGGGCTGTGGTAGAGGTGGAACTCAGTTCCCCCTACCATTAGAGGTGGTGAAACTCAGTTTCACCCCATTCCCCCTCACTTTAACCCCTGCTCAGAACGCTCAGAAAGATTGCCCAGCGTACAGCGATGTGTCAGCGCTGTGTGCCGAGCGATCTGTCAGGGTCAGTGTTCCCAGTGGCCCTGACCGGTGATTAACTAGATTTATCCAGCATGCTGGATATTAATCACCGGGCGTGGGGCCGCACACTGCTGACACTATGGCCCCTACACACGGAGTGATGTAACTAGATCACTTAGAAAAATCTCTGAAATTGCCCCGTGAGTAGGCCTCATGAAAATCACATACAGGCTATCATTATTTTGTATTATAACTGTATTATTTTCATATAGAGGGCAAGTTAATGAATTAATTGTATGCCCTTCATTATTAATGGTATGATGTAGTAGTTTTACAGGTGGTTTCATTGTACCTGCTCATAGGAAAATGCAGGTGGGGGGGAGTTTCCAGTTGCCCCGAAAGCCCTCTTCCCCACAGCCTGGCACTTGCCCCTGCTGCCCATACTCCCAACACTTCATGAAACCAAAGGTAGTTTTGGGACAAATAAGAGGGGATGCTGGAGGATGGGGACTAGTTCTGTTGAGTGGCCCCTGCAGCCATGGTCACACCCGCTATCACACACAGGAAGTGTGACTAAGGGCCAGATTAAAGAAATATAGGCAAACCTAACCGACATCTCCTGTCGACTTCTTTAATCTGCCGCTGTGTATAACCCTGTTGGGCTACCCTCCTTCGCGATGCCGGCCTCGGTATATTGCGAATGCCGGCATGCCAACGGTCGCTCAACTGTATGTATCCAATCTGTGCCTAGAGAAGTTTAAGTGGTATGACTTGCTCCATGCCTAGAGTAAACTTACTTCTTGAAGGTACCACACCGCCATGATTCCAATACTTGGCCATTCCCAAACCTGACTATGATATCCTTTTCCATTTCTCAAAAAAGCCCATTGACCTAAAAAGAGTATAAGGGGCAGATGGTCTAAGCCTTGTGCAGCCCTGTGTAATCCTTGAGTGTCCCAATTTAAAGGGACATTATCGTAAGCCCAGCTATAAACATATAACTTTCCATTGCAGAAGAGAAAATGTCAGTGCCGTCTGCCTAGACATGCAAGCATTGGAGCAACGGAGGAAAAGTTTAAGAGATGTAGAAGATATGTTGAGCCACCGTACGCTGCAACAATATCTATATAAACCTAGAAGACAGGTAAGCAAACGTTGTAACTGGAGACCATGGCTTTAGCCTTCTTGACACATGTTGATACCACTGACATAATATATATCAGAGTGGCCCAACAAGATGAGTTGTCGCTGTTGACTTACTTGGAGATACGAGATCCATGTGTGGATTTTTTATGGCAAAATGTACATTGGGGCTTTTAATTAAGAGAGAGAGAGGGTGGGGGAAGAGAGAGAGAGGGATGGAGAGAGAGGAGGAGGAGGAGGGAAAGAGAGTGGGAAAGAGAGAGATGGGTAGGAAGAGAGAGATGGGAAGGAAGAGATAGAGGGAGTAAGAGAGAGGGAGGGAAACAGAAAGAAGAGAGAGGGAGGGCAGGCCGAAACTAGGATTTCTGGTGCCCAGGGCAAGGCAGTAAAGGTGATGGTGCGAGACGGCCTCCCGGCTCTCCTGTTCCCGAGCACCTGCTGCCGCTGTTCTGCTCCACGGCTATTGCTGGTCCTGGTGCCGGCGGGTGCTCCTCGCTCTCCTGGCCCCCGGGTCACATGACCCCATAGCCCCCCCATATTTACTGCCCTGGGGAGGGAAGAAGAGGTAGAGGGAGAGCCGGAGAGATAACTGCACTGCAGGAATTATATTAGCAGGTAGCATCGGTCCAGGTGCACTGCAGGAATTATATTAGCAGGTAGCAACTACACAGACACTCCAGTGGAATAGGAGTTTGATCTGTGACCAGACACCCAGTAGGAACTGATTATTGGGGGTATGAAACAGAAAAGGGGAAAGACAAAGAGAAGACGGAGAGAGGACAGAGGAAAAGGGATGGATGGTTGGGGATTGAACACAAGGTCCCATGCACCACTGCCTGGGGGCCCATCAAGGTTCTAGACTGTGTACTTGGATTATACATTATATACACATTATTCTTAATCTGTTACATTATAATGCATAGATTAGCAGTATTTACTGTATATATTTACTGAGGTTAGCCCAGCCTATATGGGAGCAGGTCACACCCCTATTTGGTGGCTGGCCATACCCTTAATAATGGGCACCAAAACCTGTATTCCCCCAGGTGGGCCCTTCATGCCCAAGTCCGATACTGGTAATCTGTGTCATAAAATACAGTCATGGACCACAACTATTGGATCACAGTTCAATCCCACCAAATAGGGAAGAATGTGTCCACCATGCCACAGTTACACCAACACTGGTCAGGAGAATGTGGATACAAGTGATGCGTCCTGTTGGGAGTCATACTTTAACAGAATCCATGACAATACTACTCTTGATGCCAGTCCATTCCTCGTCACCCAATCCGAGAGCAGGGTTCCACAGATATAGCACTCCCACGCCCCACGGTATACATGCATCGTTGTACACAGTGTGAATACTTATGGAGCATCTAAGAGAACTTGGGAACATATGAAGCCACAATCTGTAAAAATGGATAGGTCGAGGGGGGGGGGGGGGGTGGTAATGTTAACGTAAACATGGCAGGGGCAAACTTTCCAAAGACATGCAAAAATTCATGTACCCCAGACACAGCAAGGCCATCCTATCTGAAGATCATAGCGGAAATAAAAACGGGGATAGGATGTTGGCGCCTTCACTTTACTGACAGCTACTCATTCCATTGGCTGTAATCATGACGTTGCGATGGTCCTTTATAGAAAAACGATATAAATGCTTAGACGTGACTGGACTTTATTGAGTACTTAGAATGGTTCTCTTACAACACAAGCCGCCTTGATAAGTAACATGCTGGTACACAGAATACATACTGAAGACCAGCATCGTTAGCAGTATAGATTTTAATGAAGTTAAAAATTAGCACTATTTGATCTTATCACCCTTTTTTTTTTTACATTATAAATACGATCACAATAAAGTCAGGTTAATGATCTACTAACCACTGCCCTGAGATAACGGCGACGTAGTATAATCTATAAATGTCCCAAGGCTAGTTCTGTATTGTCTGCGCGGTGTACAGTCAGGAACGTTTTATAATAAATAGCACAACAATAAAACACAATGTTCACATAAACACTAATGTGATCTTATTTTAACAACTCTAACACCATAATGTACTTCTGATTTAGGAGTCCATTTATTAAGCAGTATTTGGGGATACACAGTACACCGGAAAACACACATTTTCTGGGATCGCTGCACCTATAGGTTTTTAAGGGGAACGCGATGCTAAACGATTTGCAATTGTAAAGCGCAATGGAACTTGCTGCGCTGTATAAGAAACTGTTAATAAATAGCCCTAACTGTGCTGAGTTTGTATATTCTCCCCGTACTTTGGTGGGTTTCCTCTAGGTACTCCGGTTTCCTCCCACAATCCAAACATATACTGGTAGGTTAATTGGCTCCTAACAAAATTAACCCTAGAATGTCTGTGTGTGCATGTGCATGTGGTAGGGAATATAGATTGTAAGCTCCACTGGGGCAGGGACTGATGTGACTGTTCGAATATTCTCTGTACAGCGCTGCGGAATATGTATGCGCAATATAAATAACCGGTAATAAATAAAGAATAATACATACATTTACCATTCACAATGTTGGTCCCCACAGCTACTGCAATCAGATTGCAGTAATCCTTTGTAGTCCAGGGAGCTAGGTTTAGGGTTATAAAATACCGACATATAGAATGTATACAGGTGAAAAAGTCAACATGACTTTTGGTCGACAGGTCGCGAGGTTGACATTGTTTTTTTCACTATTTTTGACCCGACATGTGCCGACAGGTGGTATTTCATACCCTACCATCCATTAGGGCTTGGTGGGAGAATAAAATAGTATGCCGAGCGCAGCGAGTGAAGCGAGCGATGCGAGGGTCTGTGGTTGACTTCCAGCTGTGTCCATGTCGACTGTGTCGACATTCGGGTAAAAAAAGGTGAAAAAACCCATGTCTACCTCGCGACCTGTCGATCGAAAGTCATGTTGACTTTTTCACCTGTCTACATTCTATATGTCGTTATTTTGACCTTGTCAGGATTTTAAATGTCGGTATTTTGACTGTGTCGGGATTTTGACCTTGTTGGGATTTTAAATGTCGGTATTTTGACCTTGTCGGGATTTTGACTGTCGATCAATAGCTGTCGGTATTTTGACCATTGGGATTTGTCTAAAAGTCTGCACCTTTCTTCCTGACTGGTTGCCCACAACTGCTGAAACTGTCTCGAGCAGGGCCCTCTACGCTGCAGAACTTTGTGGCCCCTTACAAATAAACAATTATGCTAATGCAAACACTTTATTCCATTGGAAATATTTCAATTAATTTGTAATAGCTTTGATTACAGTCAGGCTTAATATTTTGTATTTTATGTTTGTATTTTATATCAGCAAAAGCACCTGTACAGTCGGCACGAAGTTATATTAGATGAAGATGAAAAACAAACAAAGGAGATATTCCAGAGAACAATGAAGAAGCGGCTGGAGTCCTTTAAGTCAACTAAATTTGGGCGTAAACAAGCCAAACATCTAAACAAAAATTACAAAAGAGATCGAGGGCAGAGAGTAAGTAAAAATAATGTATGTTATATATGGGGGGTCCAAATCAGGGAAACGTAGCCACGTCCACTCTCCCAAACCCCCACCTCCCCCCCCCCCCCCTCCCCAAAGTACAAGCAATCAGTGTGATGGTCATCCTTACCTGTTACAGGATATGGGGGCAGATTTATTAAGCTCGGTGAAGTGATAAAGTGTCTGGCTTTTATTACCGGCCAATCAGCTCCTACCTGTCATTTTTCATACCAAGGCTGTAACTTCACAGTTAAGAGCTGATTGGCCGGTGCTAAAAACCAGCCACATTATCACTTCACCGAGCTTAATAAATCTACCCCATGGTCCCTAGACACTATGGTGGAAATTTACTAAAGGCAATTTGTAAAAAATAGGTGTATTTGTATCCAGAAATACACTTATTTTTGACATTTACTATCCCAAAAATACGGCAATTCGTATTCAAATTGATATAACATCAATACGAATACGAATTGCCGTATTTTCGGGATAGTAAATGTCAAAAATAAGTGTATTTTTGGATACAAATACACCTATTTTTTTACAAATTTCCTTTAGTAAATTTCCCCCCTATGAAGTACAACATACATTATTAGCTGTTTTTTTTTTGTTGGGTGGGGGGGGGGGGGTATTATGTATACCAGTAGAACAGAAGACTCTTTTTTTGTGGGGGCACTTATTGAGTAGGTCATAGGATGCGTTTCATTTGTACATATGTGAGTTCTCTGAAGCGAAATAAAATATCACTTTTATTATTTTTCATTAAAAAATACATTTCTCTTATTTTTACTGTATAAGAATACATTTATACATAGACAAGACATAACAAAATTGAGGGATTAGGAATCATCCAGTTGGACCACTGTGATGCTTCAGACCTCAAACAGAACTTAAAATAAAGGGGTTTATTCTAGTTCACTCCTTCTGGCAAATTCCTTCTTAGATGGACAAAACCATGTGCACTGCAGTGGGGCAGATGTAAAATGTGCAAAGAGAATTACATTTGGGTGAGTTATTTTGTTTCTGTGCAGGGTAAATACTGGCTGCTTTATTTTTACACTGCAATATAGATCTCACTTTGAAGTAAAACCCCACCCAAATCTAATTCTCTCTGCTCAAGTAACATCTACCCCACCTGCAGTGCACATGGTTTTGTCCATCTAAGAAGGAACTTGCCAGAAGGAGTGAACCAGAATAACCCCCAAAGTATTCTTAATTGCTTGTGGAACCCGGACCCAGGCAAATCCAATCAGTAAATTGAAATCAAATCACAATAATTACGTGCTTTATACGTTAATCAATATAGATATCATTGTTTAAATACATGAAAGATGAGACGTAGCGTGTGCTTCCTCCGGACCGATTATCAATTACATAGTTTAATTATACTATCAATAATTAATCAATGCACTGTTTTTGAAAATCAATAAGAATATTGAAGAAGAATCAATAAAACCGTAAAGGGAGTACATTGTGGATATGACTGCTTAGTAGTTATACAGATGGGGTGTAGACGTTATTTCTTACCTTACGTTATAAGATATGATTTTGGTTTTGCAGAGAAACAGCAGTATGCTCATGCTGCAGAACGGGAGCATTCCGTACGACAACAAGGAGAACGGTAAACTCATAAGATTCTTTTTTTTTTCCATTATCTATACAAAAGCTTATTCGACCCCATCCCTGAAGTTTGGGGTTTGCACATGTGGGATTATGCAACTAAAGCTTCTAAAAATGAAAAGAAGTGATGTTGCCCATAGCAACCAATCAAAATCAAGCCCCGCTCGTGTATATCGCTGTTGGAGGTTGATATTTAATGTACACATATCACAGTGCACCTCTGCAGAGATTTTGGGTTCCAAATATAGGTTGACAATGACCAACAGTCAATTGGTTGACCCCATATGCATTAGGTCCACAGGTACAAAAGGTCGATACGGTCAAAAGGGTAACACTCAAATTGTCGGCGCTATTTTTTTTCCTGTTTTCCCAACCTTTGCTTGGTTACCGTCCACTTGTTCTATGAGTTGGAATGGTAACCCGTGGCGGGTGCATCTCTAGCGGGGCGAGCTACCTTACCAGCAGCGTGAAGGGAGAAGCAAGCCCGTGAGGGTACACGTTTCCACCGATCGTGCTAAAATATAATGAAATAATTAAGCATACAAAATGACACTAAAAAACTTTGTAAACCGGTGTCTACCTGTTTTGTGTTGACCATTGTCATGTTGAACTTGTGATTCTGTCAACTTTTTTCATCTGTCGACCTTACCCCATTTACATTTTACCTGTCAACATTTGATCCTGTTGATCTTTTTGACCCAGTCGATCAATGCATGTCAACCAAATAGGGGCAACCGGATGACTGTGTAGATCTTTGATACCACACGCAAAGATTTTTCCCCTCTCCACACACTTAGGGGCAATTTTACCACAGCTTCTAAAAATCAAGAGAGGTGAGGTTACCCAGAACAACCAATCAGCTTCTCTATTGCTTACTAGAAAATGATAGACAGCATCTGATTGGCTGCTATAAGCGACATCACCTTATGTTTTATAAGCTTTAGTAATGTACCCCTTAGTGAATCCTCACTGCGCCCATCTCCATAACAGTAGGCTCTACCTGTCTCTGGGCCAGATGTACTAAGCATGAAAAATGATAAAATATAGAGTGATAAACCAACAGCCAATCAGCTCCTACAGTACCTGCCATGTTATAGCTTTGTTTGAAAAATGTCAGTTAGAAACTGATTGGTTGGTGGTTTATCACTCTCCAACAGGGTTGCCTACAGACAGTTTAGTCAGGCACAGGGGGCGGGGGAAACTGACAGAGCGGGATGGGGAGGGGCAGCAGGCAGTGGATAAATGTAGGGGCATGTCCAACACAATCACTTCCTCATGACCACGCCCCCATGTGCAGTGACGATATTTTCGGCATTGCACAGCGGGGAACGGGGCTACAAAGACACAAATTGCGTCAGTTGCTCAAACGGACCCCCCCCCCCCCCGCTGCGGGAAGAGGGGGGGTCACGGAAGTCTGCCCAAATTCCAGGAGTCTTGTCTACCTTTCCAGGGGCCGGAAGGTTGACCCAATTTCTGGGAGGGTAGGCAACCATGCTCCCCAATTAATAACTTTTTATGGCTTAGTACATCTCGCCCTATATCTTGGGCCTAAGGACGAAACTTTAGTGCATTTTGTGGTTTATGTTGATCCAGAAATGGACATAGATCTAGAAGAGACGATGGAATACGACGCTCAGATGGACGGCAGCATCACGTTCCTGACCTCTCTGACAGAACACAAAGGAATGACGGACCCAGCAATCGGTAATGTGAACATGTCATACAAATAATAAATGACACAACAAGGGGCAATTGTTTTCTCTGCTAATTGTTTTATTGCGCTTGGCATGGGCTATCTTGCGTAGTACCAGCAGATAAGGGAAATGTGTCTTTCAAGTTTGTGTCTACGGTTGTAAATAAATTATATTGTAAGTACATATTAGTCACATCATATAACACTTACAGCCTGCAGTATCTACTATATCTTATCGACAAGGGAGGTTTTATTACATTACAGGCCTAGATTAGTCAGCTCCGTCGCCAAAGCTGGGCAGGCACACTTCAATAGCTGCAGTGATATTGGGCTTCGTATCACAGGTTCCGTGGCCTTAAAATAACCTTAATAACCCTAAAGTTCTATATTAGTCTAATAGAAATCAGTTTCAGTGGGTGATAACTATCTGTGTGTGCGCGGTCATATTCCCGACAGCACCAAAAGACCCTAGATAGAGGAGGGATCAGGTGTTGAACATTGTCACTTCGACCTTCTATCTGTGCTCACTCTTTCTTTGTGTCGACAATATGGCGTCAACCTATTGTCTGTCATCTAACACCGTGGTTCTCAACCTTGGTCCTTAAGTACCCCCAACACGTTCATGTTTTCCAGGTGCACTCATTACTCACTGACACATTTTAAAAGATCCACCATCGGATCTAATTATTTAACTTGTGATTCTGTGTGGAGACCTGGAAAACGGGCACTGTTGGGGGTACTTGAGAACCGGGGTTGACAATCGCTGTTCTAAGACTCTGTTGACCTATCATTCGAATCTCATCCATATGACATAGATCTGCCGGCTCAAGCTTTATGTGTCTGGCCAAATGAAACGCACTAATCTCCAGGCCCAATTCATTATTGTACGCAATGGCTGATTATTACGCAGCAGAAGCTATTATTGGCGGACTGCGCGTGTGCTGCGGTCGCAAAGCACCTGCTCAAAGGTGCCTCTGGGATCCGGCTCGCAATGAGGAAAAGTGATTGTTGGGAAATTATGGTTTGGAGGCGGAAACTGAATTAGGCCCTCTGTGTTAATGCGGCACATACATCGGTCAATCAGAAATGACAAACGGCGGCCATAGGTCAGCAATCCACTGGAAATCAGGGAAATTCTTCAGGTTAAAGTGAAAACCTGCCCTGTGCAAATGGCTTGCGAAAATCATGCCGATCGGCAGCTAGCTGCAAATCCATTCGCAACTTACACACCATCTCAGTGGCGTAAGTTCGTTCCCGTTGCCCGAAGGCAAGATACATTTTGGTGCCGCCCAAATAGCTCAACCAGTGAGGTGTCTGTGTCCAGTAAGACAGGTCCTGGGTTCTAATACAGGTTGCAAAAATAATGTTAGGAAGGGAGTCAGCCACAGTAGCGATATGAAAGGCTTTCAGTTAACTGGTTCAAACTCACAGGGGAAGCGAGGTGTCCCCTTGGGAGCAGGAGACCGGCGGCAGATGACTCCATTGCCTTCCAAAGTTACACCTCTGCACCATCTAATGATTTTCCAGTCTGTGCAGCTTGTGCGTAACCCAGAACCTACTCTGCCAGTGCTATAGCAACAGGCCAAGCAGGGCCGGAGCTGATGTCACACCCCCCCATTAAAACCGCCTGGGTACGCCTGCATTTTTCCTGACACGCCCAAACAACGACTGGTGACCACCCCCCAAACATCGGCTTCCTGTCAGTCAAATAGTTTGTAATTAAAAAAAATTGAAGACTTGTAGCTGTTTGAAAATGCACATGCGTACTGTAATTTGTACACATGCGTAGTCAGTTGCCGTGCGAATTCGTTGCACAACAACAATTGGGTCTGAATAATGCACAGTCACACCAATGATATTGCTAATAGACCATACCCCACCAATTATTATATTGTTTAATGATTGTGACACATCAGTAAGAATTGCGAGAGAGTTCTGCGAGGACAAAGGAAGTTGTATAAAAAGATTAATTACAGTACATATAACTAATCAATTTAGGTGAATAATGGTTCCGGGAATGCGGTCATCTGTTCTGATTCTCTTTCTAACCTTTCTATATTATATATTATTTCATTTTCAGATGGTTAACCATATGTATGTTTTAACTAAATTGTATAACGCTGAAACGTACCCAACTCTCGCACCTTTTTTTTAACGCTTTTCTGATTTTGAAGAGGGCAGAAGACGATGTTATGACGGAGAATGTTCACAAAACTAAAATCTTTTCAACTCCAAATTTTAGGAATTGATAATCCTGTATTTTCCATTGATGATGAGCAAAATATCACTGCGACATTTGTGCCATGGATGAACAACGAAGACGCAGTAGTTCTGTCCCAAAGGGCTCAAGTACAGATTCCGTATTCTCCAAACAACTTCAGGAGGCTTACGCCGTTGCGGATCAGCACTAGATCAGTTGATTCCTTTTTGATAGCAGACGGTGCAGAGGAGCGACCCAGATCTTTACTTCCAGAGACAACAAATATGTAATATACGAGATCAAATATATTGATTAAATTATATCTATACTACTTTCCTGGTCAATTTAAAGGCCCCCCATACACTATGCGATTTGGGACGGATTTCACCCGATTCCGGCGGTTCAGGCTGAGAAACCGGGTGAAATCATATGTGTATGAAATCTCATGTGTATGAGAGCCGATCCAGGGTGCATCAGACCAGAGTCAGAGGTTGGACCTACAGAACATAAGATAAATCGGAATCGGACCCATCAGCGGTACATCGCGGGTGCTTTTTAGCACCTATCTGCAGGTCCGACCTCCGAGTGGCGTGTGGCTGGCAGGAGATTTAAACAAAAAAAAACATTCAAAAGAATGAGCGGCCGCTGAGAAAGCTCTCTCAGCCAATCAGTGGTGTCCCAAATGGGAGGCCGCTGATTGGCTGAGAGAGCGGTTTCAGCCAATCAGCGGCCGCTCATTCTTTTGAGTGTTTTTTTTTTTTTTAAATCTCCTCCCTTGGAGAAGTCGTATATTGTATGGGGGCCTTTACTCTCAAATAATAAAACAAGAATAAAACATCATATACTGATTATTCTTAATAAGTTATAATACAATAATACACTAATGTTTGTTCTTAGTAAAAACAATAATAATATTAATTGCAATTTTTAAAGGCTTTTTTTCCTCTATAAAACTGCCACAAATACTTTTTCTCCTCTCTCCACCTTCTATCCCAGACCTTTATTATCACTCAACTGTGTCTATTTTTTATCAACACTTGATTTTACTAAATAGATTATCCTTAACCTTTTCCTCTTCACCTTTACTATTGTTCGGTTTTGGATTTTCTTGCTTCTACAGAATGTTTTTCTTCCTCTACACTATAATGGTCACGGCGTCCCTGTGTGCCTATTTCCTGACATGATTTTTTTATTATCTATCTAGCTATATATCTGTCTATCTATCAAAACATTAGTTGAACTTATATTATTACTAGATGAATACAAATGTCTGTACTCAACAAAATCTTGCTAACTTTTAAATTGTATTTAGATCTATTTCCTTTCTTTTATTTGTGCATTTGGTATTCGGGCTCCTCCCCCCTGGTGTGCCTAAAACAGTATATGTCATTTACATCAATGGAAATGTAATGCTCGGAGGTTCCCTGGTCTGTCACAATGAATGCCACTAGGTAGATTTCCTTCATACAATTAGTGAGCTTGATAGAAGAACAAACACAACTGCAACTTTTCTACATAGTGTGTCCTCAACTCACCTGACAGGTGTGGAATGTGGGGGTAGTATGATGCAAAGAACAATTATAAACTGAAGAAGGTGAGAATTTAAGTAACGTAGGGGCAGATGTACTAAGCTTCGGAGAGTGATAAAGTACCAGCCATTCAGCTCTCAACTGCCATATTACAGGCTGTGTTTGTAGAATGACAGTTAGGGGCTGACATCATACAATGAATGTTGATCCCACGGGTTCTTTGCACGGGTTCTTTGATGAGACGCGTGTTGTTTTCTTTCATGGTGCTGCCCCAAACAAGGATACAATCTCCAAACGATCGCCCAACGGTATAACTCGTCGAGATGCTCCATGCAACGTTGGAATCCTTCTCTGCCCCCAGGGGAATGAGTATTTGATCACATGAGTCAGGGATGATCCCTTGTCCAATGAGACTCCAGGGATGATCCTTTGTCCAATGAGAATCCATGTTTGGCAAACATAGTGGTAAATATCCAATTACTAAAATTAGATTAGAACAGATCAGCAAAGACTTTGGACTTTGGAACATCGTGTTGAGTGACATCAGATTTCCAAAGTAGTAGCGCCAGGCTTCTATAGGATAATACCATCTTGAAAGGGGGTCTTCCTATCCAGGCCAAGTGCTAGAATTTTTTGCATTCTGAAGCTTGGTATTTTATATCTCACAGCTTTGGAACCTAAAATGGCTGCTTCAGCTGTCAGAAATGGAGGGAAAATGTATCTGGAGGAACCTTAGAAAATTCTTGGGCCTTGTATTGAATCAGTTTCTTAAGTCTATTCAGATAATATATGAAACTGAACCATTTCAAAAACCAATGGTAGTTCGTCCTCTGGTGGGTTAGGGTGAAGCTGTGGGGTGGGGACAGTTAGTTTTAGGCTGTAGGAGAGGTGGTTTAGGCCTCAGGTGTAGGGTAAGGTTATGTAGTGGGAGGAAAGGTTAGGTTTAGGCTGTAGGAGAGGTAAGTATTCAAATACTTACCAGGATTTTGACCCTCACCCTGACAGAATTATGACTGTCAGGCTTTTGAACTGAGCCCGTGCAACATCATCATTGTGTCCATCTCTGAACCCGGCTCTTGGCGAATTCCCGAGATTTTGTTACCTGTGAAGTCCTAAGGACAGAACTTGAGAATTCTGGGAGACCTAATATTCTGTTTTGGGCACACTCTATCAATTGCATAGTTTTAAAACTTGCTTCTCTTTCCTCCTATCCTATCCGAAGGCCTAGCTGTTCACTTTTGGTGCCCTCTCCTAAACTCATTCTCACTTTCTGACGGTTATATGAATAGTGACAATGGTGAAAATTAATTCACTTCTCATTCCATATAATTAAAACTTTGTTAAAAAAAAATTGTGATCAGTGGATGAAAGAATAGAGATATCATGGACCATAGATGATATATTGTTGTATGTATTTTTTTGCAACTATAATAAATATGCATATATAGCCCAATTCTGCTTTGATTGGTCTCCGGCGTATTCGCTCCGGGGAACGATGGTGCGGCTATGCGCATGCCTGTGGCAGATTATACGCATGTGCGGGGCCGCTGTGCAAACACCTTTGGTGACTATCACAGTCATTACCGCCACTAGTAATGTTGGGGCCCGGGACTGACCTTCAGTCCGGGCCCCTGGGCCCCCAGTGGTACACCACCCCCAATTACTTACCAGCAGCGGTGACACGGCATCTCCCTCCAGCAGCGATGGCGCAGCATCTCCCTCCAGCAGCGGCGCGGTATCTCCTTCCTGGACAGTCTGGAGCACACACTGCACAGTGCAGCCTGCAGAGTGCCGAGCCCCTCTGTATCCTAGGCTCGGCGCTCTGCAGGCTGCACTGTGTATTGTGCGTGCCTGGCTGGGAGGCGCCGTGTCGGGGATGGTTTGTGCAGGTGCGGGGGGGGGGGTGGCACCGTTCCACTGTAGGCAGCTGCCCGGGCCCCTCCAGAGGCAAGGGCCTGGGACAACTGTACTCACGGCACCCCCCTGTCGGCAGCCCTGATCACAGTCACCTAGGCTATCGCACGGGTAGGGGAGGGAGTGGACAGGCAGGGGCCGGAGCAGTGGAATGGGCAGCGTTTTATGGTCGTCCCCATGAAAACACATGAAATCAGAGCCCGCCCCCTCTTCGGCGGACTCCGACGGAAATATAAGTTAGATTAGACTGACTTTTATTTCCAAAGGGGAGATAAATCATTCTGGTGTTGGTGACAACAGATTTCTCTACATACCCGCATGTGAGGGTATGTATTTTCGGAACCATCACCTTGCATGTTACCAAGAGGTGGGGGCGGGCGTTTGGCTGGGCAGTGGCGGCTTAGTTGAGTGGTACTGAATCAGACCCATAGTACTGAGATTTAATGTTTAGGTATATTGTGTAACTATATATATTCCGAAATAGCATTGTGTATAGTATTGGAGGCTAAGCTTTATTAGAGATGGAGTGAAGAAAGTGATTGAAGAGCTGCCAATATTTACAGCTGATATAGAAAATATAAAAACAATTTATATTAAATGTATGTTTCATAATGACTTTTTTTTTTATCTCCAGGTGACGCCATCACTCATGACCTTCAGACTTTGGAGTCCTCGATGGAAAATATAGAAGCTGTCACACATGACAAAACCAGATATAGTTCCTTAAGTGCTTTAGAAACACCAAAGATTTTGCCTCTTTGTCTTCAGTGGCCTTGGGTTCCGAACTGCGCAACACTAGACCGGAGAGGAAAAACCAGCCTGGCAACCATCATGGAATATATTTCAAATGATCAAACGGAACCTTTTTATGAATGGAAAACAATGTTGGACGTGAAAGGCTCAGCCTTGACTGCACGCTCTTCTGATTCTTTCCATGAACTGAAGGACACGGAACAAAATAGTAGAAGTACACCTGACTTGGAAGACTCTAACAGAGGCCTTCAAGAGGAGAAGCCACTTATCACCTCCACTCCACACTCCACTCCATTGAGTTCCGCTATCACAAGACGTGTCCAAAACCGTCACTTGTTCAATTGTCCAAAATCTTTTCCGTACCATGGTCGGTCGCAGAAACTCAGACCATTTCCACTTTGTCCCGTTCCTCCCCATTCCTTAGAACAGGAGGAAACACACCTCTAAAAACAATGTTTCCCAAACACGGCCCTTAGGATCCTAAGCAGTTCACATTTTTTAGGGTCATCTAGCAGGCCCACAGGAGTATTTATTATCTACTGACGCATTTTAGAAGTTCCAAAGGTAGCGCTGATTATTTCACTTGTGATTCAGTGCAGGGCCACCAAGAGGGATGGGGAGGTGGGTACTGGTTACTCAGACCAGACTTGTTGGAGGGGTCATAGGGTCAGCTACTGAGGGAGAGTGGGGCCGCCGGCACTCCCTGTGTGGTGCGGTGCTAGAAAAAAAATTCTTGTTTGTTTTTTGGAGAAAGAGCATGACTACACCCGACCACGCCCCATTCAGTAATGGAATCCATGGCTGCTCTCGTAAGCCCTGATTCTGTAAAGAGACCTGTAAAACGTGAACTGTTGGAGTTCCTGTTGGAGAAGTATCTAATAGATACCTTTTCAATCCCAAACAGCAGACGGAACATTTGTTAATTTTTAAATTATTTCAAAAACCTATTATTTTTTGTGTAAATAAAAACTGGATGCAAATAGGTGCACAGATAAAATATTGATGAAAGGCTGCTACGTTTAGTAGAAAATAAAACTATTTCCTTAATGTATATTTTTATAAACTAAAATTGCTTCCACAATTTTATATATATCTTAACGGATCATTTTCTCAGACTTTGCTCAACAAACAATTTATGTGCGTATGTTTTTGTTTTATTGTGGGCTGTTGATTATTGTTCGTTAAGAGCAGTGGTTCCCAAACTGTGGGCCTGATTCAGGTTGGCCCGCTACGCAGCATACATTCGCTAACACATACCCCTGCATGCAGCCACTAGCAGGAAAAAATCATCCGGTGGTCTCTGACCATCGAATTATTCCTCCTGCCTTCAGTAATAAAAGTCAGTCTGAACTGAATTTTATTATAGCCGCTATCCACCAAAACGGGGGAAGATGCTGACGTCAGGTGATGTCAGCCGTCCGTCCCACGCAGGTATCGGCATAAAAGGCTGGTCGTTCACCTGCAGCCATAAAGGTCACGCGTGTGCACAAACGCCAGGACCGATTCGGCGGCCCAGTCCATCACTGCTGGCAATAATAACATATGGGGACCAACAGAAGCAAATGTTGTCCCTCACTACATAATTTAACATAAAGATGACATATGAACACAATTTTTTTCAAATTAATTTCTCAATAAGAATTTTTTGGCCTAGGGGGTGCCATGGATAAAATTCTGATACTATAGGGTGTCGTGATTCAAAAAAGTTTGGGAACCACTGGTCTAGAGTACGAAATAATAAAGTCTGGGGATCTTCACAGGACAATCTTGGCCTGACTTTCCAATGCCGCTTGATGTCCCAAAAGGGCGCTGACCAAGAATTTGCATAGTATGCTAATTACCAGGTCACTGGACTTGGGTTGACCTTTTGACACCAAGCCGGGTTTTTGCGGTGGTGTTAAATGGGTATTAGTCTTCCATTTGTTTTAGTTTATATTATGGGGAATCTTGTGGACTGCGCCGGACAGAAAATTGCGTATGCATCGCAAATAACAATGATTATGCGGATTAATTTGAAAAAAAGAACCATACTGATATTTTTCGCTATCTGGACCTGCGCATGAAAAATGTTTAAATATTAAGATTTCCTCTCCGTTATCATTTATACTGTGTTATCAGAGTCTTATCTTTGCAGAATTTAGCTCAATTTCAATCTAATCTTAAATTGTTTGATTACTCTGCATATATTTCTAATCTCAAATATGTATATATATTTATATGTAAACAAACAAAATGTCATTTTATATAGTATCAGTAATTGTATGGAAAACGACATTTGATGTTAATACACAAAGAATGCGTATGTACTAAAAAATTTTTTTGATCTATCAAAATGTGAACAAAACTTGCACAATATTGTAATTAGCAATAAATAAAAATGATTTTCCCTCAATGTATTTGCTTTCAAGCTTGACATTACATACCTTATTTATTTACATTTATGTCCTCAAACTTCTTATGCAATGAATTTTTAATTTGAAGTACTATCTCTTATATAAAGGTAAATTGTTATTTTAAAAATCATTTTTATTGTAAATAAAAACTAGTTGCAAGTAGGTGCACAGATAAAATATTGAAAAAAGGCTGCTACATTTAGTAGAAGTGAATACTAATTTCTTAATGTCAATTTTATATATCTTATACTGCTTTCACATTGCAGAAATGGGTAATGACACGGTATTCTTAAATGGGACTTTAAAACGGGTCTGAGCCTTGAGACCTTTCACATTGCAGGTGAAAACCGTTTTAAAAATCATTTAATAACATTCAAACATTCAACCCGCTTAACCCCCAAGGGACACGTTTCAAGCCATTGAAATACAGATGTTCAAACTGCCCAAAAAACGGCTTTAAAACGTGTAGGACTCTGCTTTTTAACCGTGTTGAAATACCGGTTAACTTTAACCGGTAAATCAACTCTGGCACTTTCACATTGCAGCCTTAAACGTTTTAAAATGGAAAAAAAACGGCAATATACCGTTTTAAAAGTGCGATGTGAAAGGGGTGTTACTGGATCATTTTTACATTGACAAACAATTACTGAGCATGTGTTTATGTTTTATTTTGATCTAGAGCGGTGGTTGCTAAACAGTGTGCCATGGTACCTTGGGACCCTTGTAGGGGTGCCTCGGGTAGGTGGACCAGGACCAATTAATTTTAACCCCCAAAAAGGGGTCCACTCACTATAAAAAATGGGTCAGGGACGCAAGATATGGCAAAGGTGGATAACATAGAGGACATTGATTGGGTTCAGATTATTCAGACCAGTGGTTCTCAGCCTCGGTACTCAGAACAGTGAACGTTCTCCAGATCTCCTCACAGAATCACAAGTGAAATAATTAGCTCCACCTGTGATCTTTCAAAATGTGTCAGGGAATCATGAGTGCACCTGTGCACATTCCGGGTGAACTGGAAAACGTGCACTGTTTGGGGGTCCTGAGGACCGAGGTTGAGAACCACTAACTTAGACCCCCCCAATCCAGACCCTGGCCCAAATAAGGGTCCGGCCACTACACAAAGTGGGAGCTGATTGGCTGGCTGTTTATCACTCTCCATTTTATCACTTTTGAAGCTTAGAGAATCTGGCCCAGGTCACTTAGATCCCCCAATCCTGACCCTGGCCCAAATAAGGGTCCGGCCACTTCAAAGTGGGTCAGGGATGCAAGACATGGCAGAGTTGCATAACATAAAGGGGGTAGAGGACATAGGGTTTAAGAAAAAAAACTGTGCTCAAATCCTTGAGCCTACCACATACAGGTGTATGCTGGTCACACCATGGGCCCACCACAGACAGGTGTATGCCGGTCACACCATGGGTCCACCACAGAGAAGTGTATGCCGGTCACACCATGGGCCCACCACAGACAGGTGTATGCTGGTCACACCATGGGCCACCACAGACAGGTGTATGCCGGTCACACCATGGGCCCACCACAGACAGGTGTATGCCGGTCACACCATGGGACCACCACAGACAGGAGTATGCCGATTACACCATGGGCCCACCACAGACAGGTGTATGCCGATCACACCATGGGACCACCACAGACAGGAGTATGCCGGTTACACCATGGGCCCACCACAGACAGGTGTATGCCGATCACACCATGGGCCCACCACAGACAGGTGTATGTCGATCACACCATGGGATCATCACAGACAGGTGTATGCCGGTCACACCATGGGGCCACCACAGACATGAGTATGCCGTTCACACCATGGGCCCACCACAGACAGGTGTATGCTGGTCACACCATGGGCCCACCACAGACAGGTGTATACTGGGCACACCAAGTGCCCACCACAGACAGGTGTATGCCGGTCACACCATGGGCCCACCACAGACATGTATATGCCGGGCACACCATGGGCCCACCACAGACAGGTGTATACTGAGCACACCATGTGTCCACCACAGACAGATGTATGCCGGTCACACCATGGGATCATCACAGACAGGTGTATGCCGGTCAATCCATGGGATCATCACAGGCAGGTATATGCCGGTCACACCATGGGCCCACCACAGACAGGTGTATGTCGGTCACACCATGGGCCCACCACAGACAGGTGTATGCCGGTCACACCATGGGCCCACCACAGACAGGTGTATGCCGGTCACACCATGGGCCCACCACAGACAGGTGTATGTCGGTCACACCATGGGCCCACCACAGACAAGTGTATGCCGGTCACACCATGAGCCCACCACAGACAGGTGTATGCCGGTCACACCATGGGCCCACCACAGACAGGTGTATGCGGTCACACCATGGGCCCACCACAGACAGGTGTATGCCGGTCACACCATGGGATCATCACAGACAGGTGTATGCCGGTCACACCATGTGCCCACCACAGACAGGTGTATGCCGGTCACACCATGGGATCATCACAGACAGGTGTATGCCGGTCACACCATGGGCCCAACACAGACATGTGTATGCCGGTCACACCATGGGATCATCACAGACAGGTGTATGCCGGTCACACCATGTGCCCACCACAGACAGGTGTATGCCGGTCACACCATGGGATCATCACAGACAGATGTATGCCGGTCACACAATGAGCCCACCACAGATACTGTAGGTGTATGTCGGTCACACCATGGGCCCACCACAGATACTGTAGGTGTATGTCGGTCACACCATGGGGCCACCACAAACAGGTGTATGCCGGTCACACAATGAGCCCACCACAGGCTGCGATGGCTAGCCATCGCAGGCTGCCCACAGGGTGATTGACACTCTCCAGGCGTTTGAAAGCGGTAACGCAGCCTCAGCGCCAGAATAAACGGCCTCAGCAGCAGCAGCAGGTTCAGAGTCTGGAGCTTCTATATGAGAATGCGGTGAGGAGGAGGAAGCCTCAACTCACATATTGTGTGAGGAGAAGGTTTTGGGGACAAGGAGACCAGCTCTGCATGATCAGGCGGTAACCGGTCCCTGGGTCGGCAATATCTAGGTCGGCAATCACTAGGTTGGTTACTATCGGTCAACAGGGATTAGGTCTGCACTGAAGAATGGTCGACATACTGTACCTTAGACTGACTTGGTTCATACTTTACTATTCGAGTGAAAATACAATAGTAGCGAGCCATCCGAGGGGATGTTGGCATAGACACCAAAAAACATGAAAAACACATGTCGACTTTTGAGTGTTGACCATGTCTATGTAGACCTTAAACTTGTGTCGACCTTCTGCCAATGGCGATATATGGTATGTTGACCATTTTTAGGTGTCAACGTGGTCACTGTCGACCAGTAGTGGTTGACCTAGTGCTGGGGTAGCCAACTCCAGTCCTCAAGAGCTACCAACAGTGCATGTTTTCCAGGTCTCCTCACAGAATCACAAGTGAAGTAATTAGCTCCCCCTGTGGATCATTTATAATGTGTCAGTGAGTAATGAGTGCACCTGTGCCCCAGCTAGGTGATTCAGAGAACGGGAACTGTTGGTAGCTCTCGAGGACTGGAGTTGGCTACCACTGACCTAGTAACTGTCGAACTAGACATTGTAGACCCCTATACCACAGGTTCTCAAACTCGGTCCTGCATGTTTTGCAGGTCTCCTCGCAGAATCGCAAGAGAAATAAATAATTAGCTCCACCTGTGGATCTTTTCAAATTTGTCTGTGAGTAATGAACGCACCTGTCGGGTGACCTGGAAGAAACATGAACTGAGTTTGAGCACCCTGCCCTATACCATAACTGAACAGGCAAAGGCTGGAAGCAATGTGGTAGTAACCATGCAGCAACAGTGACACCTGGTGGCCAAAAAGTAGTAAGGGCACAAAACCAGTTTTAAAATGGGTCTGGAAAGAAAAAAAAGGTGGCCAGCATCAGATCCCAGCCTGGAACAGGATCTTTACTTTTCTTCATTATACCTCAGGGTGGCCTACCTGACCCTCTCCTTCAGGGAGAAAATGCTCTGTTCCTGGACTAATGTAGGATTACCCGAATGTCGACACAGTCAACATGGACACAGTTTGAAGTGCACCGCATCCCGTCGCATCTCTTGCTCCGCTCGCTATTCTTTGGGCACACTATTTTATTCTCCCACCATGCCCTAGTGGATGGTAGGGCATGAAATACCGCCTGTTGGCACATGTCGGCTCAAAAAACAGTGAAAAACCCCATGTCGACCTTTTGACTATCGAACTAGCCCATGTCGACCTAATCAGTGGCGCAGCTACCGTACGGCAGCCACTGCGGCTGCTTAGGGGAGCAATCTCCAGCGGGGCACCGCCGGTGCTCATCAGGTGGCAGAAACAGAGAGGGGGCGGGCACAGGGCACACTGTGTGCCGCAGACAGTCTCCCAGCGCCTGCTGAGAGCCGCCCGCTAGGATCCCGGGTTTTTATGGCTGACGGCAGCGCAGCTCTCAGCTTCAGAAGCTGCCCATCTACTCTGTGTGCGGCTCCGCTCCTCGCTGCGTGACATCAGAGGTCACGCAGCGCAACACCACGTCAGTCCAGCCCTTCAGCTGCATCTGTCTTCCCGCTTCATCAGCATCCGCCCGCTATTTTAAATGTGTAGGAGTACTGTACACCGGCCAATGGCTTGTGGAAACGAGCGGGTCGAGAGGAGGAGATGCCGGGCTGCCTTGCTACTGAGACTGAGAGGGCCTCCCTGAGGGGCTGCCGGACAGCCAAGATGACCTCACTGAGGGGCTGCCTGGCTGCTAAGAGAGGGCCTACCTGAGGGGGTGCCTGTATCCCACTTGGGCTAGGCAACATTTTGATTTACGCCACTGGACCTAATGATTGTGTCGACCTAATGTCATGTCAACCTAGACCCATGTTGACCTTAACCCATGTTGACCTTGCTGCATGTCGACCCAATGCTTGTCGACCTAGTTGTTGTAGACCTAATGACCGTATCCCATCCCAAAAACCCTACCACTGGCCCTATCTCTGCCTAATGGGGGAGGGGGGGGTAATTAGGTGGCATAGAGAAATGAGTTCCCCCACCTCTGCATGACCACTTTAATCCCTGGACGCTGCAAAAACCAATGTTGTGTCATCTCATCTGGGTGTGTCTAATCCCATGTAGACCACCCAAGATGGCTGCCTCACCTGACACCAGGAACCGCCCCGAAAAACATCCAGACCTCTGTTGTCGGAACCGCGCACAGCCAGCACTGTGTCACCCTCCCATCCAGCACTGCATCGCTGCCCCCCATCCTAACTGTCAACACCGTAGATTTGACATTCTGAATGTCAACATTGTAAATGCCACCCTAATAACGACATCCCTTTAACCCTAATTGTGGGTACCACCGTTGCTTAGAACACTTTTTCCCTGAAATTTTCCTTATTTTTCATATATTGGCCAGTTACACATTGCAGTTCCTGAGTCCCTCTTATTTTGTATGCCTCATGCAATTCTCCCTATCTGCTCTTATCATCTGCAGAACATGGAGAACTGAAAGTACAGAACAATAACTTACAGCTGCGTTTACTAAACTTGTCACAGCGAGAATTGTATTGTGATGTGCTGTGGGAAGTCACAATCCCAGCACATAACTATCTTTCCATTGAGATATTACCCATGGCAGGGGTCAGTAAATAATGTTACATAAACCAGAGGAAAGGAGATTGAAGTCATCTCGACAATCAACCCTACCCCACAAGCTCGTTGCCTATGGGTCATCCTCGACTCTGAACTGTCCTTTGCTCCCCACAGTCAATATGTCTCTAAATCATGTTACATGCATCAAAAAAACATATCCAAAATACGACCCTATCTTCCACATGATTATTTTATCCCGCATTGATTATTTCAATAATCTCCTAACTGGTCTTCCCAAGAACAGACTCTCGCCACTGCAATCCATTTAAATGCTTCTGCTAGGCTGATCTTCCTAGCAAGGTGCTCCTCGTCTGCTGATCCGCTCTGCCAGTCCCTTCATTGGTTGCCTTTATCTTACCGTATTCAATATAAAATACTTCTACTCACATATATCATGTACCATGTCGACCACTATTGGTTGACAGTGAAATGGTCGACACGTGGCTCCTTTGTAACTTCCTGAATCTGTCCATTTCATCTGGATCCGCAGATTATCTATGAATTGGGCCGATAATTGCATATTGAATGGGTGTGGGTGTGATCGATTAGTGATGTTTGGTTGGTCATGCATTTGAAATACAACTGCCCAACATTTCCCCTTTCCCTTTACAGGGGAGGAGTAGGAAAACATCTCCTCCCGATCTCCTCCTCTGGGATCGCGACTGGCGACGGCGATGCTCCACTGCGTCTGTTTTTCTCTCCCTACCAGATTTCTGGAATAAATGTATGAAATTGTAAATATGGGATTGCTTATTTTCTTTGGCGTAATTGTGAAATATGGGCTGCTTTCCGCAAGCATCTCTTTGTTTATCCTAACACCTTTATTGAAATTGTACTTGAATTGGATTGCTCTTATCTCTGCTCTGCCCTGCACACAGATAACAGCCTCTCAATTCTATAAATATCTCTACTCCTTCCCAACAAAAGCAGCTGCGGCTGTGGACATCAGACATAAAACCAGTCATTGACAATCAAGTCCGGCATTCATCTTGTAAGATAAAAGTCTCATTGTGCCAAGTCTCTGTTCGCTGGTATCTCATCTGCAACAGGCGTTATTTAGATAAGCTCATTCAGTGGGTGTCACAATAAAAATGAATGATCTGAAATGTGAGAGCTTAGTACACAGTATCAGGAGAAAACACAAAAGTGTTCCTGTGAAATAGAGTTCATCAACGCACTCAGTCTTCTCAATATTCCGGAACGCGAGGTCTGGATCAGTGACTAGACAGAGCGGTATGCCTTATAGAGTGCGTTCAATGGAAACTGCTGTTAGATGAAGTAATACGCATATAATAAAATGCCAATCTCTCTGTTCTGTTATTACAGAGATGCTTCCACAATGTGGAGTTCTGTATATGCAGCATGTTCAAGTCAATAAACCCTTTGAGTGTTCTAAACAGCCCAGAGGTGTAAATCTGGAAGGCAATAGAGTCATTTTGCTGCCGGGCTCCTGCTCCCAAGGGGGCACCTCTCATCCCCTGCCAGTTTGAATCAGGTAATTGAAAGCTGTCGATATCGCTTCTGTGGCTGACTCCCTCTCCTAACATAATTTTTGCAAGAGTCACATTCTGTATTCGTACCCAAGACCTGTCTTACTGGAGACAGACACCTTACTGATTGAGCTATTTGGGGGGCACCGAACTTACGCCACTGTCAACACCTAGAAAATGAATACAAGGGAGCAGTAATAGTCCCCAATATCATTCACATACAGCACTAATAATAATTCTGCATATAACTTAGGAAATAGAAGTAGGAACTTGGTGTAAAATGAATTGAATATGACATTCACCAGCAGGAGCTGCGGAAAGGGGGCAGGACTAAACATAAAATTGCATCATTTAACTCCACCTCCTTTCGAAAGACCTATGAATCCTACTTGTTTATGCATTGGGGGTGGGACCTTATGATGTCCAGTCCCCTTCCCCTGAAGCGGTACAGGCAGGCACACGATAACACAAGAGGCGTGGTAGATATTATTCAGAAATAATAGGCCATTCGCGGAGGGATTGCACATGCAAGGGGGGGGGGAGCGGCGTCTGGTGGACTCGCAAGGCAGCGACACACGGATGGTCTCATCCACTGTATGTGGGCAGTTTACTTTAAATATGACACTTCTGAAAGACCTAGCGTGACTCAGATTGGTACAAAACGCCAATGTTCACGCATGTGAGCATTTATCTGTAACTGTGCACGCGCCAAGGTACTCTATAGACGCCACCTGTAATCAGCAGCAAAAATACAGTGCTATGGATAATTGGAGGGAGGAGGGCCCCAAACCGGTATCTTGCCTAGGGCCCCATGATGTTAAATCTAGAGATGTGCACCGGCCACTTTTCGGGTTTTGGGTTCTGATTACCTTGAGGTTTTGGGTTCTAATGGGTTTTGGCAAAACACCTCCTACATGTTTTGTGTTTGGATTTTTTGGGGTTTTGGGTTCTGATTTTTTTGTTAAAAAAGCATAAAAACTGCTAAAATCGCAGAATTAGTTTTTTATTTTATTTTTTGCTCCTACGCTATATTGATCTCAATAACATTCATTTACACTCATTTCCAGTGTATTCTGAACACCTCCCACCTCACAATATTGTTTTTAGGGCAAAAGTTTGCACCGAGGTAGCTGGATAACTATGCTAAGCCACACAAGTGTGCAGCACAAACACGTGGCTCATGTAAGAGTGGCACTGCAGCGGCAGATAGGATGGCAGTTTAAAAAAATAGGCCCAAAAAAGATCCCTATCTGGCTTGATCATGCACGGTTTCCCATGTGCAGCCAAAGAGCGGTGGGCTTTTTGTGCAGCACAGAGTTTGTCTGCAAGTGTGTAACTGTTTTGATCACTTTAACATCCAACAAGACCCCTATCTGGCTTGATTGTGTGATTATGATTAATTAATGTAATCTGCTGCCCGTGGTGATGCCATAGGGCATGCGTAACCATCACTAGCATTGGTTGCAGTAGTGGCAGTAACTGATGGACCCGGCTGTGCAGATAAGGATGCTGACAGAGATTATGTCACAGGGAGAGCCAGCTAACTGTTGCTCCATGCAGCGCTGGAAAACTTTGCTGCCCGTGGTGATGCCATAGGGCATGCGTAACCATCACTAGCATTGGTTGCAGCAGTGGCAGTAACTGATGGACCCGGCTGTGCAGATAAGGAGGATGCTGACAGCGATGATGTCAAAGGGAGAGCCAGCGAACTGTTGCTCCATGCAGCGCTGGAAAACTTCGCTGCCCGTGGTGATGCCATAGGGCATGCGTAACCATCACTAGCATTGGTTGCAGCAGTGGCAGTAACTGATGGACCCGGCTGTGCAGATAAGGAATGCTGACAGCGATGATGTCACAGGGAGAGCCAGCGAACTGTTGCTCCATGCAGCGCTGGAAAACTTCGCTGCCCGTGGTGATGCCATAGGGCATGCTTAGGAAGACGTAGCACCCAATAGGGGTCATGAAGGCAGTAAGCAAGGAAGAGGCTCTGTCCAGAGGGATCTGCCAAAACCCACACTTGGCATTCAGGGTGCTAAAGACCGTTGCACCTGCCATGTCAGTGATCACCTGCTCGATGGTGCAGAGTGTGTATCTGTTTTGGTCAGTTTAATATTTCATAAGACCCCTATCTGTCTTGATTGTGATTATGATTATTTATAATTAATTAATTTCATCTGATTTTTAATTTGGTGATTAGTAATTATTATTTATTATTACCATTCGTCTCGTCAATCATTGCCTAATGGGTGGAGTGGAGGGGGCTAATCAATGACTAGGTGGCAGCTGGAATAGTTCTATCTGGCTGCGACTTCTGTAACTTTATTGATCGCTAGGGTGGATTCAGGTGATCTGGCTCGCTAGGCGGGTGTTCCCTTTGCTCACTGCTTCACATGCGTCCCTTGTGAAGCTGCGCGCTCTGTCGAGGAGGATGTCCTTTGCCGGTAGAGAAGTACTGATCTTCTCTCAAGGTGTTATGACTCGTAGCTGCACTCCCCTGCTACAACCTCAAAACAAGCACCAAGACCCCTATCTGTCTTGATTGTGCACTGTTTACACAGTGCAGCCGAGGAGCAGTGGGCGATTGGTGCAGCAATCAGTGGAATGCAAAGAGTTATATGCATTTCAAAGACAAGTCCCTCATACAAATGACTCTCAGCAGTGGGCACCAGACCAGACAGGTAAAAAAAAGTTTAGCCGCCCAAAAAGAAGTGTAATTGCAGCCGCCCCCAAAGAAGTTTAATTGCAGCTGCCCAAAAAGAAGTGTAATTGCAGCCGCCCACAAAGAAGTTTAATTGCAGCCGCCCACAAAGAAGTTTAATTGCAGCCGCCCACAAAGAAGTTTAATTGCAGCCGCCCACAAAGAAGTTTAATTGCAGCCGCCCACCAAAAAGTTTAGCCGCCCAAAAAGAAGTGTAATTGCAGCCGCCCCCAAAGAAGTGTAATTGCAGCCGCCCAAAACGAAGTGTAATTGCAGCTGCCCACAAAGAAGTTTAATTGCAGCCGCCCACAAAGAAGTTTAATTGCAGCCGCCCACAAAGAAGTTTAATTGCAGCCGCCCACAAAGAAGTTTAATTGCAGCCGCCCACAAAGAAGTTTAATTGCAGCCGCCCACCAAAAAGTTTAGCCGCCCAAAAAGAAGTGTAATTGCAGCCGCCCCCAAAGAAGTGTAATTGCAGCCGCCCAAAAAGAAGTGTAATTGCAGCCGCCCACAAAGAAGTTTAATTGCAGCCACCCACAAAGAAGTTTAATTGCAGCCGCCCAAAAAGAAGTGTAATTGCAGCCGCCCAAAAAGAAGTGTAATTGCAGCCGCCCACAAAGAAGTTTAATTGCAGCCACCCACAAAGAAGTTTAATTGCAGCCGCCCAAAAAGAAGTGTAATTGCAGCCGCCCAAAAAGAAGTGTAATTGCAGCCGCCCACAAAGAAGTGTAATTGCAGCCGCCCACAAAGAAGTGTAATTGCAGCTGCCCACAAAAAAGTTTAATTGCCTCTCAGCAGTGGGCACCAGACCAGACAGGTAGATGAGGCAGTACTAGTTGTGTGTGTATCTGTTTTGGTCAGTTTAATATTTAACAAGACCCCTATCTGGCTTGATTCTGATTGATTATTAATTAATTGTATGATGTGATTGATTCATGGTCGAAAACCCGTTTAACAACCTGCCTGATCCTGACCCTAATGTGCAGTTTGTCTCTGTGCTGAAAGATCCCAATCTCAAATGGCAGACTGAACAACCTGTGGATAGCCATATTTAAAAAAAAATGTGTGGCAGCCCACTACAGGATACCCCCTGTGCCCCTGTGCCCCCAAAGAAGTTTAATTGCAGCCGCCCACAAAAAAGTTTAGCCGCCCCCAAAGAAGTGTAATTGCAGCCGCCCCCAAAGAAGTGTAATTGCAGCCGCCCCCAAAGAAGTTTAATTGCAGCCGCCCACAAAAAAGTTTAGCCGCCCAAAAAGAAGTGTAATTGCAGCCGCCCAAAAAGAAGTGTAATTGCAGCCGCCCACAAAACAGTTTAGCCGCCCAAAAAGAAGTTTCATTGCAGCCGCCCACAAAACAGTTTAGCCGCCCAAAAAGAAGTGTAATTGCAGCCGCCCACAAAAAAGTTTAGCCGGCCAAAAAGAAGTGTAATTGCAGCCTTCCTGCCCCAGCCCTGACTCCCCCAGGTCAGGGAGATCACATTCTCACCCATGAAGGTGCAGCAATCAAGTGGAATGCAAACAGTTGTATGCATTGAAAAGACAAGTCCCACATATGAATGACTCTCAGCAGTAGGAATAATGAATGGTGATGCAAGATGGAATTGTCCTTGGGCCCTCCCACCCACCCTTATGTTGCGAAAATAGGACATGCACACTTTAACAAACCAAACATTTCAGCAACAGGGCCTACAAAACTGTGGCTAAAATGATTGGTTTGTTTGGGCCCCCACACAGAGGCGTAGCGAGGGCGGTGCCAGTGGAGCACCAGCTCCGGGCGCAGGAAGGTATCATTGCTCCGGAGCTGCGCCGGCACCGCCAACTCGCCCGTTTCCCTGCCGCGCTGCCGCCATCTCCCTCCCTCGCTGGCTCCCGGCGAGTCCCCACTGTGGAAGTCCGTGACGCGGTGCTATTTAAAATTCACCTCTCCTGCTAGACCACTAGCCAATAGGCGCTTGCGGTCCAGCAGCCAATCAACTGGTGGCTGCTGGACCGCGAGCGCCTATTGGCTAGCGCGGTCCAGCGGGAGATGTGAATTTTAAATAGCAGTGCACGTCTCCTAGCCAGGCGTCCCAGCCCCGGCATAGGCGTGCGTATGGAGGGGGGGGGAGGGGGGGAAGACTAGACGCAGCTTGGAGCCGTGCGGTGTGTGGGGTGGGGACTAGCCGCACCTCTGATGTCACAGCCAGCTGTCAATCAAAGGGGGCACCTGCTGGGATCCAGCTGCAGGAATGTGCTTGTCCACCTGGCAGAGTGGTGACAGACTCGCCCCAATACCCTAAATCACTTCACCTGAGCAGTAGCTGGTGGGGGATAAGCATTCTGCTCACACTTCTGCCCATAGCCTCACCATGAAGGGGGGAGAAGAGGGAGAGGACACACTGCTGATGCCTTTGCTTCGCACAGGGAGGAGGAGCCGCTGCCATTGTCTTATGAAGGAGAGAAAGTAATGGTGAGCATCCCAGCATCTGTTTGTCTTTGCCCCCCCAACTCTTCCCTCTGTCTATGCTGCCCCTCCATCCATCTGTCAGTCTGTCCCCCAACATGGTACTTTGTCCCCATCTGTCTATGCTCCCCTTGATCCATCCACCTGTGCTCCCCCTCCCCTCGTCCTTCTTTCTATCTGTCCATCTTTGCCCCCCCCTGTCTGTCCTGTGCTATATAATATGTAATGGGCATTACAGTGTGTCAAATAGTGTGTAATGGGCATCACGGTGTGAGGCGCAACATCTAATGGGCATCACGGTGTGAGGCATAATGTGTAATGGGCATCATGGTGTAAGGCGCAATGTGTAATTGGCATCACAGTGTGGGGCGCAGCGTGTAATAGGCATTATGGTGTGTGGCATAATGTATAATGGGCATTATACTATGTAATGACTGTGTGACGTTTAATAGGCATTACGGTTTGTTATATAGTATGTAATGTGTGACCTTATGTGTAATTGGCATCACAGCATGTGGCTTTAAGTGCAATGGGCATTACGGTGTGTGGTATAATAGATGTCATCGTCACTCATCATCATCCTCCTTCTCCTCCTCTGATTCCTCGCCCCCTTCAGTGTGTACTTCCTCATTCTCAGAGATTATCAATTCGTCCCCGCTGGACTCCACAATCACAGGTCCCGTTATAATCTCTGGAGGCAATTCCTGGTCTTCATTGAATAAGTGATAATTCATTTTAATAAACATCATTTTCTCAACATTTTTCGGAAGCAACCTCCTTCGCCGCTCACTGACCAGGTTTCCCGCTGCACTGAATAATCTTTCGGAGTACACACTGGAGGGGGGACAACTCAGGTAAAATAGAGCCAGTTTGTACAGCCAGTTTGTACACGATGCTCCCGATTTCAATGTTAAAAATAATTTTAACATTGAAGCCTATGAAAAAATCGCGGGCATCGCGTCGGTCGCGTCGGGGGCAATGTTAATGGTCGCGACCGACGCGATGGCCGCGATTTCGCCATTGCCGGCAAAATGGACCTGATTTCAAAGGAAATCGGGTCCATCGTGGGCATCGTGTACCTTAACTTTAAGGTACACGATGCCCAAGATTGTGGCCGTGCTAGGAAACAAGTACCGGCGATGCATCTACCCAGTGGGCTGTCACAGTCATATAGTCCTTAGTTTGCCCTGATCCACTTGTCCACATGTCTGTAGTTAAGTGTACAGTGGGTACAGCCGCAGTTTTCAGGGCACTGAGGATACTTTTTCTGACCTCCCTGTACATCGCGGGTATCGCCTGCCTAGTGAAGTGGAATCTAGACGGGATTTGGTACCGGGGACACAATACCTGCATCAACCATTTAAATCCCACTCCATTGATGGCGGACACCGGACGCACGTCTAACACCAACATAGCTGTCAAGGCCGCAGTTATCCGCTTTGCCATAGGATGACTGCTGTCGTATTTCATCCTTATGGAAAACGACTGTTGGACGGTCAATTGCTTAGTGAAAGACGTAGTGGTCTTACGACTTCCCCTCTGGGATGATGACTGACTTCCCCTCTGGGATAATGACTGACTTCCAGGAGCAGCAGCAGCAGCAGCGGCAGTAGTAGTAGGCGTAGCGCTGCAGGATCCTCCGGAGGAATCTATGGAGTCATTCATGCAGGTGAGATGGACTGCAGGACTCCCCCCTATCCGGATCGAGGAGGAATTTGTCGAGGAGGGAGTTGGTGGTGTGCTTTTCAGGCACTTGGCTCCAAAAGGAGGACCAAGTGATTTAGGTGTCGCTGGACTGCTAGCCGCACTTTCTGGACTAAACACTGAACCATGACGCGTCTTTAGATGACGTTGAAGGGAGGTTGTCCCTAGGTGGGCAAGATCCTTACCCCTGCTTATTGGAGTTTTACATAAGCTACAAATGGCAGACCGCAGAGGGGGATTTATTGGTCCTTTGTCCAGGCATGACGATGGGCTTTTTCGTCCCATGGACAACAACTTTTTCCCCCACAGGTGCCTCATTCCCCCCTGGTGCGTCATTTAAGCAAACCAAGTCTCCATCCTCCTCGACAACTTCCTCCTCCGTGTCAGCTTCATCAATATCCTCCTCCTGGTGTACAACATCACCTTCACTGATAAAATCTGGAACTAGACTGTGGGTGATCCTTCCAGCATATGCAGAGGGCGTACTGCAAATGGTGGAAGGAGCCACCTCTTCCCATACAGTGATGGGAAGGTCCGGCATTACAACCACCGCCACCCTAGGACTCTCCGTGGGGATTTGGGATATGGCTTTAGAAGGATAAGTTTTTTCCAGATTTATTTTCTGAATTTTTTTCTGTTTTTCTTTCTGAAATTTTTTCAGACTTTTTTGAGTCGGTGTCAGCCTAACTCTCTTTAATTTCCTATTGGGCAGGGAGAGAGGAGGAGGAGGACTTTCCTCATTATCTGAAGCTGCACCACTAGTCATGAAGTTAGGCCATGGCCTTAGCCGTTCCTTGCCACTCCGTGTCGTAAATGGCATATTGCCAAGTTTAAGTTTCTCTTCTAACAATTTACATTTCATATTTTTATTCCTTTTACGGAAGTTTGGTTTCGATTGTACATGCCCTCTGCTTTCACACTGGACATCGGCCGTGGCAGACGACGTTGTTGGCATTTCATCGTCTATGTCATGACTAGTGGCAGCAGCTTCAGAACTATGAGGAAGTGGATCTTCATCTTTCCTTTGTTTGTTAACCTCCATATTTTGGATCTCCATTATTATTGTGGAGTTATGTCACAGAACAGCGCCACTGGAGTGCAATTAATATATGTCAGTGAGTTTGCACCAGCAGGCAGTTATACAGATACAGCAGTATTAGGCAGTGAGCCCCAGACCACACAGGTACGGCAGTATTAGGCAGTGAGCCCCAGACCACAAAGGTAGATATACGGCAGTATTTATTAGGCAGTGAGCCCCAGACCAGACAGTAGATACAGCAGTATTAGGCAGTGAGCCCCAGACCACACAGGTAGATAGATATACGGCAGTATTTTATTTATTAGGCAGTGAGCCCCAGACCAGACGGTAGATACGGCAGTATTAGGCAGTGAGCCACAGACCACACAGGTACGGCAGTATTAGGCAGAGAGCCCCAGACCAGACAGGTATGGCAGTATTAGGCAGTGAGCCCCAGACCACAAAGGTAGATATAAGGCAGTATTTATTAGGCAGTGAGCCCCAGACCAGACTGTAGATACAGCAGTATTAGGCAGTGAGCCCAAGACCACACAGGTAGATAGATTTACGGCAGTATTTTATTTATTAGGCAGTGAGCCCCAGACCAGACGGTAGATACGGCAGTATTAGGCAGTGAGCCACAGACCACACAGGTACGGCAGTATTAGGCAGAGAGCCCCAGACCAGACAGGTACGGCAGTATTAGGCAGTGAGCCCCAGACCACAAAGGTAGATATACGGCAGTATTTATTAGGCAGTGAGCCCCAGACCAGACAGTAGATACAGCAGTATTAGGCAGTGAGCCCCAGACCACATAGGTAGATATACGGCAGTATTTTATTTATTAGGCAGTGAGCCCCAGACCAGACGGTAGATACGGCAGTATTAGGCAGTGAGCCCCAGACCACACAGGTAGATATATGGCAGTATTTTATTTATTAGGCAGTGAGCCCCAGACTACAAAGGTAGATATACGGCAGTATTTATTAGGCAGTGAGCCCCAGACCAGACGGTAGATACGGCAGTATTAGGCAGTGAGCCACAGACCACACAGGTACGGCAGTATTAGGCAGAGAGCCCCAGACCACAAAGGTAGATATACGGCAGTATTTTATTTATTAGGCAGTGAGCCCCAGACCACAAAGGTAGATATACGGCAGTATTTATTAGGCAGTGAGCCCCAGACCAGACAGGTACAGCAGTATTAGGCAGTGAGCCCCAGACAACAAAGGTAGATATACGGCAGTATTTATTAGGCAGTGAGCCCCAGACCAGACAGTAGATACAGCAGTATTAGGCAGTGAGCCCCAGACCACACAGGTAGATATACGGCAGTATTTTATTTATTAGGCAGTGAGCCCCAGACCAGACGGTAGATACGGCAGTATTAGGCAGTGAACCCCAGACCACACAGGTAGATATACGGCAGTATTTTATTTATTAGGCAGTGAGCCCCAGACCACACAGGTAGATATACGGCAGTATTTTATTTATTAGGCAGTGAGCCCCAGACCAGACGGTAGATACGGCAGTATTAGGCAGTGAGCCACAGACCACACAGGTACGGCAGTATTAGGCAGAGAGCCCCAGACCACAAAGGTAGATATAGGGCAGTATTTATTACGCAGTGAGCCCCAGACTACAAAGGTAGATATACGGCAGTATTTATTAGGCAGTGAGCCACAGACCACACAGGTACGGCAGTATTAGGCAGAGAGCCCCAGACCACAAAGGTAGATATACGGCAGTATTTTATTTATTAGGCAGTGAGCCCCAGACCACAAAGGTAGATATACGGCAGTATTTATTAGACAGTGAGCCCCAGACCAGACAGGTACAGCAGTATTAGGCAGTGAGCCCCAGACAACAAAGGTAGACATACGGCAGTATTTATTAGGCAGTGAGCCCCAGACCAGACAGTAGATACAGCAGTATTAGGCAGTGAGCCCCAGACCACACAGGTAGATAGATATACGGCAGTATTTTATTTATTATCCAGTGAGCCCTAGACCAGACGGTAGATACGGCAGTATTAGGCAGTAAACCCCAGACCACACAGGTAGATATACGGCAGTATTTTATTTATTAGGCAGTGAGCCCCAGACCACACAGGTAGATATACGGCAGTATTTTATTTATTAGGCAGTGAGCCCTAGACCAGACGGTAGATACGGCAGTATTAGGAAGTGAGCCACAGACCACACAGGTACGGCAGTATTAGGCAGAGAGCCCCAGACCACAAAGGTAGATATACGGCAGTATTTTCTTTATTAGGCAGTGAGCCCCAGACCACAAAGGTAGATATACGGCAGTATTTATTAGGCAGTGAGCTCCAGACCACACAGGTACGGCAGTATTAGGCAGTGAGCCCCAGACCACAAAGGTAGATATACGGCAGTATTTTATTTATTAGGCAGTGAGCTCCAGACCACACAGGTAGATATACGGCAGTATTTTATTTATTAGGCAGTGAGCCCCAGACCTGACGGTAGATACGGCTGTATTAGGCAGTGAGCCACAGACCACACAGGTAGATATGCGGCAGTATTTATTAGGCAGTGAGCCCCAGACCACACAGGTACGCCAGTATTAGGCAGTGAGCCCCAGACCAGACAGGAGATATGGCAGTACTAGGCACCAGACAGGTAGATAAGACAGTACTACTAGGCACAAGACAGGTAGATAGATACGTCAGCAATACTACTATTGTGCACCAGCAGAATTTATAATAATTAATTATTAGGTACTGCTTGGCAGTGGCACACGTCAGTGCACCAGCAGCATGAAATTATTTTTTACAGTCCCACACAGCACAAGTATTATTTTTTAATTAAATTAGATATACCTGTAGCAGCCTAGTATGTACTAGGTAGGTACACTAGGTAGGCAGTAGCACTGCCAGTGGCAACAGTGGACTGAGTAACTAAATAATACTGGCAGATTCAGTGCAGGCAGCACCAGTGGACTATATAATATAATTATTTAATTATT
Organism: Crinia signifera; assembly: GCF_055691185.1. Classification (NCBI taxonomy): domain Eukaryota; kingdom Metazoa; phylum Chordata; class Amphibia; order Anura; family Myobatrachidae; genus Crinia; species Crinia signifera. The sequence goes on from NC_139221.1 coordinate 313,854,702, forward strand.
AATATATAATATAATAATATTACAGCCTGCACAGCACCAGAGGTAGGCCCCAGCACAGAGGAGACAGTAGTACTACAGGTACACAGTTAGACTGTTCTCCTAAGCAGAGGAGAACAGAGTACACAGCAGCACTGAGGGAGACAGCCCCAGCGAATAAAATAATTAATTACAGCACAGCTCACCAGAGGTAGACCGCACAGAGGAGACAGTAGTAGTACTACAAGTACACAGTTAGACTACACAGCAACACTGAGAGACAGCACCAGCGATTGCTAAATATTGCGTTCAAGGTCAACCTCAAGTTTAAGCCCCAGCAGCAGCACCAACACACCCTCTCCCAACCCACTACTTGACTGGAGTGAAGATGGCGGGCGCGGCAGCCGCTTATAAAGCCTCGCGAAATCCGACGCCGGGAGATGACGCGGACGGACCCGAGTCAGACGGGAATCTCCGAGCGCTGCTCGGAATCGGGCTCGGAATGATGACGTCCGTGGGGGCTCGGATCTCTGAAATCCGAGCCCGCACATCTCTAGTTAGATCTGCCTCTGAGCCGCTAACTGGAGGAAACCGGACATTCCGGCTTGTCATGAACTCTTGGCAGAACAAATTTTACTCTGTGTGGTCCCCCTGATATTCTTTAAAAAATATATCCCTCCCTGACCTTGGGTCAAATTTGATATCCCACTGCATCTTCAGCCTTTGGGGGGATGCTCTAACATCCGCGCCCCCTTACCGCCGCACATCGTCAGCTACCACTAACATAATTACCGCATATGCTCTAACATATGCTATAATTATGACAAAAGACAGCTCTTGCGTTAAGAGCTGTCTTTTGCGGTGAGCCGGCGATGCGCGGCGGGTCCAGGCGGCTCCCCCCTCCCTCCCTTACCCGGCTTATTTTGCTGCTGCTGCAGGGGGGGTGGGCTCTCCTCCTCTCTGCACCCGGAAGATTATTTTCAGTGCAGGGAGGAGGAGGTCACAGGTCCGGGCAGCACAGCGCTGTGGGGGGGGGGGGGGTCAGTGCGATAACGGGATTTTTACTGCATTTCTGTTTTAGAGAATCTCCCCCTCACTCTTTCTAAAGCCTGATATACATTAGATGTTATGTTCTGCAGACAATTTCATAAATGATAAACAACAGGATTGATGGCTTCCTAATGGCGCTGTTATCACCTGGAATTACTGGGGTACCGAATAAAGTCCTCTTGGTAGGATTCTCCCCTTTTTCTCCTCTCTCCTTGTTCTCCAGCACATATATGAAAACAATGGGAGAGGAAAAGAGAATAGTGTAATACAGTACGTCCAAACAAGAATAATAGTCAAATACAGGGGTGTGCTTCCTCCCCCTACGGGTAGTGTTGAGTTGTTCTTTTTATAGGGTTTTATAGGTGTGAAGACTTCAGAGATGGCTTGCACGAAGCTTACTGTACATTCACGCTGATGTTCATATGCTCATAAAGGTATCTTTCTCCTGCTTGCATACACAGATCATTAAAGGGGTGCTCCCACAATTGCTTACACCAACTCGTCGTTTCTCCTCTTATAAAGGTTTCTTTAAATGACTCCTCCTCGTTACAGATTTTTAAAAAAAATAATTATTTTTATTCAATATAATAAAGTATTAAAATACAGGTACCACATATGATGGAAAAACAGTTTTCAAAAGTGAACTGCAATAAGGTGAGGATGAACCCGGACACTCTCACCTCAAGCACGAACCTGCACTGTATATGTGGTCCTTCTAAGAAGGGGCCCACTTTGCCTGTCAAAGTATCATGTGCTGTATAGAATTTTTCAGCATTAGGTGATAAATAAGGGCCCTTACAAACTTTTGCTATGGGGCCCACATGTATCTAGTTACGCCCCTGGGTTCATCATAATGACCTGTAATGTTATAATAGGAAATATAATCTTTTTTTTTACACAACATTTTTTATTTGAATTTATATAACAACATACCCTCCAACATTTGTAGGGCATAAATTGGTACACATTCGGGGAAGGGGAGTAGTCACTGGTAAAGTGGGTGTGGCCACATGAAGTGGGCGTGTTCACTTCCCCTTTCGAAATGTGTCATTGCCAAAAACTAGAGCACCGACACCTACAGTAAGAGCCACGGAGCGGGGTAACAGCGCGCACTGTTAAAATCCGCTCCTCCTTACTTTGACCCCAAACACATGGAGCCGGAGACAACGGAGAAGTGGCGACTGCATTGCCTCCGGCTGAAAATCGGTACAATCGGTACATTCATTTTTAGCCGGTACAGACCGTTAAAAGAAACGGTTCTGTACCAGATAAATCGGTACAGTTGGAGGGTATGTAACAAATGTAATCTACGCTGGCATTTATAGCAGACATTTTGCGCATCTCTCGCAGAGCTGTTGGCACTCAAAAGGTTAAATGATTTCAATATATATATTTTGTAAATGCTCGTTTTAGTCCCTACAACAGAATATCGATTTACAGTAAATTGATTTAAAATCAATTAAATCGACCTTTTGTAAATTTCCCTCCTTATCTGATGTACTGTATACTGGGCATGAAACAGACCATATCACTGATCTCCTCGAGCAGAGAGCCGCCGCCCAGACAGAAAGAAAAAAATGGGATTCTACTGGAGAAGAGGATGGACCTACATTGGAATCCATAGGTATGTATGAATGAATGAATGTAGTGTGAATTAAAGTTGTATTACTCTAATGTGTCTGTGTGTTTTTTCAATATTTGTTTTGTTGTAGAACTACAAGTACCAGACGGGCCCTTTAATGCCATGCATGCTGGGACTTGTGGTTCTCCAAGTCCCTGCATGTGGGGCAGGCTAGCTGGGACTTATGGTTCCACAAAAAAATACAATAGATCAATCTATTTTTACACCACAAATTAGCCCGGTGCCCACCACCCTGTGGCACCGGGGACAGCCCAGGGCTGCAGCCGCCCGGGCAGGGGTTATCCTGGAGGGAGGATCCCTTTTATGGGGGGTCCCCACTCCCCCAGGGTCCCTTCCCGGATTGACCAGTCAGAGGGTATAATGCTTTGGTCGGGGGAACTTGTATAAAAAGTTTCCCCCCGGCTGTGGCATGCTTGCTGGCTGTTTGGGCCCTGTGCTGATTGTCAAAATACGGGGTACCCCTATTCATTTTGTCCCCTGTATTTTGGAAACCAGGACCGGCCCTGAGCCTGGTGCTGAAAAAAAATGTTGATTTTACCGTTTATGGCAATAAATGATTGTAAAACAAATTACGCTTCATTATTATCAAATGACCCTCTCAAGAATTCCCAGCAACTTAAACAGTATTCACACCATGAAATGCCCTTTTCTGTGCAAAAATAATTCGGTAGTATCTTAAAAAAAAAAAGTGTCAGGTTAAATAGAAAAATAAGTGAAAATAACCGTTACCACCTGTGAGATTAATGTATGAAATTCGCTTTACATTACTAGAATCAGGTGAAATGTAAATAAAAGGAACAGATACACAGTACACCGAAACCATAAATAAAGGTATTTTTTCCAAAGTGAGCCGTTGCTCCGTCTAAAAGATCCGGATCTTTTCATGGATTGATCACGTGATCCCAGCTCTTTTTAGTGGCCCGTTTTGCCCTCTAGATCTGACGGATCCATGCAGGCTTCAGCCAAATACACCTGGAAAATTCGCAAATTTGGAATCACCATTTGTATGAATGGTGATTCGTATTTGTATTCTTTCGATGGCGTATACATTCATATTGCAGAATATGAATATGCCTGTGTAAAAAATATGAATATATACTGACTAGGGAAGCCAATCCCGGGGCATTTTTTCAATCCCGGGATTCGGGATTGAAAAATGCTCAATCCCGGGATTCCCGGGATCCCGGGATTGGCTTTCCTAATAAAAAAACGCCCTGGCCGCCCCGCATTTACTTACATTTGCAGGGGCGGCCGGCGGCCGGGTTGATGGTTGGGAGCCGGGATGCCGGGTGGGCAGCTTCATCCGGCCGGCGGCAGGGTGGGAGCCGGGATACCGGGTGGGCAGCTTCCTACTTCGGGAGCCGGGTTGCTGGGTCGGCTGGCTGGCTGGCTAGGTGGGTGGGCGACTTCATAATGCGGAGTTGCTTGCTTGCTGGGTGGGCTGGCTAGGTGGACGGGCGGCTTCATATCTGCCTGCCTGCCTGCGCAGCGTGACCTCTCGTCACGCTGAGAGGTCACGCTGCGCAGGGTTGCTCTGCCGGGTATGGGAGTATCCGGGCAGCGGCTGAGCGAGTGCTCAGACGCTGCCCGGCATTAGACATGCGCAGTCTAATCCCGAAAATCCCGGGATTGGAAACTCCAATCCCGGGATTGAAATCCCGGCGTTTTGGGGGCCAAATCCCGGGATCCCGCCGATCCCGGGATTGGCCACCCTAATACTGACCTTTGAAAATTCTGAAATACGAATTTATGGCCGTATACAGGTATGAATATCTATGAATACGGCCATTCGTAGCCATTCATGTTTTAGTAAATTTCCCTATGGTGTGTTCAAAATAATACTTCTTTACTGCATAAAGAACCCAATGGGCATTACAATGGGTACTACTCCTGGTGAGTATGTCGTTTCCATGACTCCCATCCCAGCATGCATGCTGTATCCCAACACGCTGGCATATTGACGCTCTGTGATGACGTCACACCCCCGGCAACCTCCAGGCAGCAGTGGGAGATAGAGACAACTGGTCACAATAAGACATTTGTCCTTATATAAGGCATGTTTTACACATATTGGGGTAAATTTAGTGGTTTGAGTTTATAGAAGTGAGATACTTTAAGCAAACAATCATATTCTCGTTTTTATCCTCTAGAGCAGGCATGTCCAAACTGTGGCCCTCCAGCTGTTGTGAAACTACACATCCCAGCATGCCTTGCCATAGTTTTAGCATTCCCTAATAGCAAAACTGTGGCAAGGCATGATGGGACATTTAGTTTCACAACAGCTGGAAGGCCGCAGGTTGGAGACGCCTGCTCTAGAGGGTGCTAGATAAATGTTAAGAATAATCTGGTTGGTTTGTTGCTATCGGCAATATCTCTGACTTCTAAAAACTCACACCTTAGTAAATGTAACCCTTTGTTTCTGTTATACCCCGAGGGATAGGCTGTCTTGACATGTTTGTTCAGCCGCCTTGTATATTGGTTATAGACTATATCTAATTTGACCATCGATGGTTGAGTACTGTGCATCCACCAATGTTTCCTTGACACTTTTGGTTGCAAAGCCATCAAAGGTCTATGGGCCTTATCCTAGTTTACTCTTAGAGGCAAATTCCTTCTCAGGTGGACAAAACCATGCTGTACTGCAGCTGGGGCAGATGTAACAAGTGCAGAGAGAGTTAGATTTGGGTGAGTTATTTTGTTCTGTGCAGGGTAAATACTGGCTGCTTTATTCTTACACTGCAATTTAGATTTGAACAAACTATACCCAAATCTGCACCTGTTACATCTGCCCCACCTGCAGCACAGCATGGTTTTGTCCATCTGCAAAAATTGCAGCTGGGCAATCAGGTCTGAGTCAGGCCCTAAAAGTGGGGGGAAGATGTGCCTCTACAGTATGCTTATATTTTAGTAGTGATGGAACCAGCGCCTGCGCCTCTCTGCAGCCACCAGTTATATTATGAAGTTGGGGGAGTGCTGGATTTCACCAATGGCTGCTCTTCTCTGCAGCCCCCAAGTATGCACATTGGGAGGGGGGGGGGGGGTGATTCTGGTTGACTTGCTAAGCAGCATAACTTCGCTGCTGAGCGAGCCAACTAAACGGTGCACACGCGAATGCCCCCCCCCGGTCCGCACATTCCGCTACTTTGCGAATTTATGTTTTGCATAAACATCCATTAGCAGGGTAGCGTACCGCGCCAAAATCATTTGATGGTCGCTGACCATGGAAAGATTTTTACTCTATTCACAAAGCTAAGTCTGGGCTGACCTAGACACGCGGCATCCGGGTCCGAGATCAGCTCCTGTGTCATGCACCCCTCTCAGTAATCACCTCACAGAGGACGTAAACCAGAAATGTAGTAACAACCCGGTTTTCAGGCAGCTGCTCTCTCTCTTCCTCCTGTATGTGGCACCCGATCGCACCTGCCTGCTGCCGCCCTCCCCCTCCCCCCGTACGTCACACAATGACCTGTTGTATGTTTCATAAAGAGGGGGCGTGGTCACACCTCCCTGCACTGGCCACACCCACTCACATTACAGTACCTGGGCCTGGAATACCTGTCAGCACCCCTAGGTGGAGCTACAGGGACCAGTGCTGCAGAGATAGCCGGTAAGAAATCTCCCCAGACAGTTGCTAGGTATGTAGAATATAAAGGGAGTGCGTACGTAAAAGATTGTGTGTGTGTGTGTGTGTGTGTGTGTGTGTGTGGGCATTATGTATGTAAGCGGCATTACTACAGGGGGCATAGAAGCACACACGCCACTTCCACTGTGAGCATTAGGAATAAGCGGAGCTACTACTGTGGTCATTATGTGTACGCAGCACTACTACTGTGGTCATTATGTGTAAGCGGCACTACTACTGTGGTCATTATGTGTAAGCAGCACTACTACTGTGGTCATTATGTGTAAGCGGCACTACTACTGTGGTCATTATGTGTAAGCGGAGCTACTACTGTGGGCATTATGCTTAAGCGGCACTATTACTGTGGTCATTATGTGTAAGTGGCACTACTATTGTGGGCATTATGTGTAAGTGGCACTACTACTGTGGTCATTATGTGTAAGTGGCACTACTATTGTGGGCATTATGTGTAAGTAGCACTACTACTGTGGTCATTATGTGTAAGTGGCACTACTACTTTGGGCATTATGTGTACATGGCAATTGTAAAGCACAATGGAATCTGCTACGTTATATAAGAAACTGTTAATAAATAAAATTAATAAGTGACAGTACTACTGTGGGAATTATGTGTAAGCGGCACTACTACAGTGGGCATTATGTGAGCAAGCAGTAAGCGGCATTACTACTGAGGGCATTATGTGTAAGTGGCACTACTGCTGTGGGCATCCGACCCGGCATTTGAAGAAGTATCCGGGATTAACACCGTTTACACTGCGGTGCCCACCCACAGTGTAGACGGAGGCGGCACTTGGAGATGACATCATATCCAAGCGGCGGGGACCACAGTGATCCCAGCTGGAAACACCGATCGCTGTGCTGGGGGGCAGCCCAGCACCAAGGTAAGCTGCTGGGCTGCCCCCAGCCCCCGTACACCCCCCAGCTGTCATCCAGGAGGTGAATGGATGCCGCACACAGGCATCCATTCACCTCCTCCGCTGCTGCCGCTACTGTCTGCAGAGTATAGCAGACAGCAGTGCAGGCTGTCTGTGCCCCCCTGCAACCCCCCCCCCCCCCCATCCCCGTTCAACCTGCGGATGCTGCGGTCCGCAGGTTGTACGTCCCCTACGTCGGATGCCCCACAACGGATGACTCGGAGTACCTATTTACACCACCCTCTACCCAGGTCCTAGCTGTGTTCTACCCAGGTCAGGACCTCCGTCCCGGACTGGGGGTGGGGGGGGGGGGACACAATTTTGTTGTCCAGGGCCCCTACAGACTTTAATCCAGCCCTGAGCATCACAGCTGTCATTATGTCAGCGTTCAATAGGATCGAGATGCCCACACTGGAGGGGATGATAGGTTTAGGCCCTAGTCTGGGATCTTAGGGTTAAGCTGGGGGGGGGGGGCTAGGTTTGGGCACTTACAAGGTATGTGGTAAAGAACCTTTTTGCAGCTTAATCGCACACAGAAGTACAACCCTCAAGAAGGTTGCCTACCCTCACAGAATGGCTGGGAGGGTCCCGGAAATCGGGTCCCCCTTCCGGCCCCGCGGAAAGAGGGGCGACCCTCCCGCAATCCCTCCGCCGGCACCCACGACACCCCACACACACACACACACACCCCCGCCAGCACCCTCGACTCCCCCTCGGCGGGGGGATCAGCGGGTCAAATGATGCGAATTTTTAGCCCCGTCCACCGTGTACAATGTATTAAAATGGCATTGCACGTTGGGGGCATGGCTAAAATGGCACGGTCACTCGGTACACGCCCCCAAACAAATAGCCACTATTGTGGCTCCACCCCTGCCCCACCCATGTTCACTCCCCGCAGCCCCGCCCCACCCTGAGCTGGCTGCCTTCTCCCAGAAAGGGCAGCAAGAAAGTAGGTAAGTATGAAGTACAAGTACTGCCAGCCTCTGATGGTAGCAATGTATTTTGTCACTTTAGAGCAGGGGTGTCCAAACTTTTTGCGACGAGGGCCAGATTTGGTAAAGTGTAAATGTGTGGGGGCCGACCATTCAGCCTAACATTCTTTGAATCATTAATTACATCAGAATGGTCCCTCACTCTTCCCCCATTCACTCTATGTCCCCCAACCTGCCCCTTCACTGTATTTCCCCTAGCCTGCCCCCATTCACTGTATGTCCCCCAGCCTGCCCCTCCTTCACTGTATGTCTCCCATTCACTGTATGTTCCCCACTCTGCACCCCTTTACTCTGTCCCCGACAGGGCCGGCGCCACCACTAGGCAGCATTAGGCATTTGCCTAGGGCGCCGGCCACTGGAGGGCGGTATTGAGCAGCAGAAAAAACAGCAGCAGCGGCAAAGTTCCCAAAGAGAGCAAGAAGAAAGAAGGAGCTGGGAGCAGGTGAGTGACTGAGCCGCCCCCTCACCCCTGGAGCCCGTCCCCCGTGCTGGTCATTGTCAGCAGCAGGGGTAAAGCCTGCAGCAACCCTCCCGGAGCCCATATGGAGCTGCATCTCTAAGCCCCCCCGCGGCATCTCCCGCCACCAACCCCACCCCCGTGGAGCGCAGCGGTGGGAGTTGCATCTCCCATCCCCACCTCCCATGTTACGCAGGGGTGGTGGCGGGTGCATCATCCCCCGCCACCCGTGGAGTGTGTGAGCGCCGGGGCACCCCCCGCCTAGGGCGCTCCGGTGTCTTGCACCGGCCCTGGTCCCCGAGCCTGCCCCCCTTCTCTTAATGCCCATCACTCTGCCCCCATTCACTGTATGTCCCCCAGCCTGCCCCTGCTCCCCCTTCTCTGATGGCCATCAATGCCTCCATTCACTGTATGTCCCCCAGCCTGACCCTCCTTCACTGTATTTCCCCCACTCTGCCCCCTCCCTTCTCTGTATGTTACCAGCCCCTTGTGTGAGCCAGAGGACGGAGAGGCAAAGCAGGCACTGCAAGGACAGGAGATGCTTGGGCTCCCGCTGCTGCCCTCCTCTGCTCTGCATGTTACGGGAGCAAGCTTCCTCCTTGCTGCCCCCTCCCCAAACATTGCTGTCACTGTGATTGTGTGGTAGGGTGATATTATACATATCTCCCAACTGTCCCGGTTACCGCGGGAACGTCCCAATATTTGGGGACGTTCCCGCGTCTCACCTGGGGCCGCCATTGTCCAGCGGTGGGGGGGACAGTTGGGAGCCCCCCCAGCCTGCCAAGAATAGACGCTGTGCGCATGCGCACAGCGTCTATTCAGCGCCGACGAGTGGCGAAAACGGGGCGTGGACGGAGTTCGCGTCATCTCGCGAGGACACGCCCCATTTTCTCGAGGCCCTCCCCCTTTTTGGACAAAAGTTGGGAGGTATGGATATACGATTGCAGCAGCAGGGGTAGGACGCCAAACACATCTGACTGTGGCGGCTGGCACCTCCTCACTGCAGCAGACAGCAAGGTAAAGGTGCGCTCACCGGGGCCCCACCTTTAGTGTCCTGTGTTGTGCTTCCCACATCTGATGCTCTGCCTGCTTCCAGCTGGAGGCTGCGGGCCGCTTGAAATGACAGCACGGGCCGCAATTGGCCCCCGGGTCTGACTTTGGGCATGCCTGCTTTAGAGGTAAAAATAAATAATTACTTAGGTATAGTCTCAAAAGTGTGGGGTTAACAAAGAAATCACTATATATAATATATACTGGTAGATTAATTGGCCCTAGAATGAATGTGTGTGCGTGTATATGTAGTAGGGAATATAGATTGTAAGCTCCACTGGGGCAGGGACTGATGTCAGTGTTCAAATATTCTCTGTACAGCGCTGTGGAATATGTATGCGCTATATAAGAAGCTGTTAATAAATAAATAATAAATGGCGGCTTATCTCTATATTATAAAATGTAATAAGACAATCTTCCGAACAGCCACCAGGTGTCACCAAACAATCATGAATCACTTCCTTTTCTGAAACCTTACCAATCGGGCAGATTTACTAAGACGGCTGTACAGTACTATGACCCCAAATATACGAATGGAGAATACAACAAATTTACAAAGCTGACGTATTCTTCTCATTTATATTTTCCAATGTTGCAGCCACTCGTACCCGTTCAGATCCGTGCAATGCTGCCCTGTGTAAAAAAAGAAATAATTATTATACTATAACCAATGCCGGGCTCATTGAACTGGTCCTGGTACCCCAGGTACATGGGCCGGTCCTGGTTACCAAAATATGGGGGAGAAAATGAATATGGGCCAGCAGGGTAATGCCACAGCCAGGAGGGACTTTTTATACAAGTTCCCCTGGTTAAAGCATTAAACCCCCTCACTGGTCAACATGGGCTGGGACCCTTGGGGAGTGCTCCCCCTCCCCGCAGGATTTTCAGAAGGGGGTTTCCAGAGGGGCGGAGCAAAGCACAGAGATGGACACTTAGGGTGGTTTCACACACTCCGGCTCCTGCCGGACGGTGAAATCCCGCACGGCTAGGGCGCCGTGCCGCACACATTAGTTGTGAATGGACACTATTGTGTCCATTCACACGGGACGGCCACGGCCCGGCCGTACGGTTGCAGCCGGATCCCGGCACTGGAAGGGACGGCTGCCGGGCTGTGGCCATCCCCACCATTCTAAAGTGCTGTGTGATGCACGGCTTCCTGGCCGTGCGGGTTTTCGCTTTCCGGCATGAGCCGGACAGTGAAATTGCCCTTAGATGACCCAGTATATGCCGGGTCAGTTAAAGTATTATAGATAGACCAAATGTATATAAATAATAATAATAAATAAAAAAAAAAAATATATATATATATATATATATATATATATATATATATATATATATATATATATATATATATATATACAGGGGCGTCAACAGCAGTGTAGACCCCTGGGCATAGCAATGTATCGGGGCCCCTACCGATCCTCCAGCGGTAGGGGTGGGGGAAGCTTTGATGTCCCGCGGGTGGTAGGGGGTATTATATCAACCGCTCAGCATGTAGGGCCTGGATCAGTAATTTCCACTAATTACCCCTTTACTGCACAGATGGTGGGAGATGGGGTGGGAGAAGGGGGCATTGGTCTGAATGAAGGGGCCCTGATACATAACTTTCAGGGTGGTAGAAGATGTTTAATATGCAGAGGAGGGGTGTATAGTGGAGTGGGCTTATTATTCATAATTTTCTGGTGGGAGGACTGCTTGCTTGACTGCAGATTTCTCCAGTTCCCGGAAATAGATTTCTTAGATTTTAATGGAATTAAAAACGATAGAATCCCACCTAGCAAATGGTACTGGGGACTAGGCATACTTGCCTACTTTTGAAAACTAGTTTCAGGGAGATTATAGTTGGTAGTGTCATGCTCCACCCAAAGGCCGTGTCTAGTTCCATATATGGAGAGATTGTGAAAAGAGATTGTGAACGTGGCACCTAGAAGCGTGGGTGTGTACTGCTACATCGGAGAGGAATCTTTTAAAATTACTTATATCCAAATGTAGATAAGCCCCAGAGCAGTTAGTAAGAGATACGATACTTGGTAAAGTGCTGGGAAATGGTGCAGATGATTCAATGTAAATGTATCTGTCTCTCACTCCTTTTTCACGAAAAAATGTAACAGTGTAATGTGGGCTAGGTGACATGAGGGGGATTGCTAGACTAATGAGGGAGAGAGGGAGATTGCTGCTATGTCAGGGAGTCTCCTGCAGAATGCAGGAGGGTAGGTAACTATGATGTAACAGTGTAATGTGGGCTAGGTGACATGAGGGAGATTGCTAGACTAATGAGGGAGAGAGGGAGATTGCTGCTATATCAGGGAGTCTCCTGCAGAATGCAGGAGGGTAGGCAACTATGATGTAACAGTGTAATGTGGGCTAGGTGACATGAGGGAGATTGCTAAACTAATGAGGGAGAGAGGGAGATTGCTGCTATATCAGGGAGTCTCCTGCAGAATGCAGGAGGGTAGGTAACTATGATGTAACAGTGTAATGTGGTCTAGGTGACATGAGGGAGTTTGTTAGACTAATGAGGGAGAGAGGGAGATTGCTGCTATGTCAGGGAGTCTCCTGCAGGAGGGGAGGTAACTATGATGTAACAGTGTAATGTGGGCTAGGTGACATGAGGGAGATTGCTAGACTAATGAGGGAAAGAGGGAGATTGCTGTTATTTCAGGGAGTCTCCTGCAGAGTGCAGGAGGGTAGGTAACTATGGGACTAGAGCAGTAGTTCCCAACCCTGGTCCTCAAGTTCCCCCAGCCAGCAGTGCACATTTTCCGGGTCTCCTCACAGAATCCCAAGTGACATAATTAGCTCCACCTGTGGATCTTTTAAAATGTGTCTGACTAATGAGTGCACCTGCTGGGTGACCTGGAAAACGTGCACTGTTGGCGGTACTTGAGGACCAGGGTTGGGAACCACTGGACTGGGGGATCAGAGTTCAAGAGGCAGATCAATCTGCCAATGAGTGCATGTGCACTGCAGTGCTATTACATTGCAGTGCAGGGTAAATGACAGTTCCTGTACATGTGATGTGGATGGGTTTCAGCAGCTGCTCACTGCAGTGCAGGGTAAATGACAGTTCTGGATGGGTTACAGCAGCTGCTCACTGCAGTGTATGGTAAATGATAGTTCCTGTACAGTGTGCATGTGAAGATGTGGATGGGTTACAGCAGCTGCACAATGCAGTGTATGGTAAATGACAGTTCCTGTACAGTGAGCATGTGATGTGGATGGGTTACAGTGACAGCAGCAGCAGCAGCAGAAGGAACAGCGCCATAGTGCACAGTCAGTGTTGTCGTGACGTCTCTGCCCCCTCTGCATCACGTGACTTCTCACATCACACTGAGCCTGCCGGGGGAGGGGGCAGCCCACTCCGTGACGTCACTGATGAATCCTGGGGACAGCTGGCTCCATGTTACCTGACACCATCCTGCACAGGTGGAAAGAAGAGGCCTCCCTGCACCTGCAGCGCTGACCTGCTCTGGTAGGATGGGCAATGGGGGCTTGTACAGCTTGTGTATCTGTGCCAGGGCACCGCATGGCATGCCAGTAGTACAGATGGATGGCCAGGGATAATGGGTGTATGACTTAAACTGTATGTAAAGGAGCATTGGGACCTGGAGTCAGCATACTGGCAGTAGCTTATCAGCCTGCCCTGATAACATGCTTTATGGCTGGAGGAGAAAGCTCTGTTGTGCCGATCAGTGCCTATGGGCACCTATGCAGAAGGTGGGGACCCCCCTGCCCAGTGCACTGGCAGCAGGGAATCCTGTGCACACACACAGAGGGGGCTGGTACTGCCCAGAGGAGGGGTTGAGGTTCCAGGCACATCTGACGTTGCACACTGTGTGTCCTCGTCTCCATTAGGATCAGACCTGGGAAGTCTCATGCTATTCCCAGTGTTCCATCCTGTCTGTGTGTCCACAGTCTCCTGATCCCTGTGACAGGTAATCAGGGGGGGTCTCCTCTGTATGGGGGGGGGGGGGGGGGCAGCAATGATTTCCAGCAATGTAACATCTGTTCCCCCTTCTCTCTGTCCCATTAGTATTATTTATCATTGTAAAAGAGCAATTACTGTGCTCAGTGTGTTACGTGATAAGGGAGGGACATGCAAAAAGAAAATTACACGCGTGACACATTATATACTATTGTCATCTTGCTTATGTGGATAAAGGTTCGTACACCCTAATCGATAAGTCAACGATAGGTACGATATCGTTAATGATATATCATCTAGTGTGTACGCACTGAATCGTTAACAGTGCCCGTCCCCTAAATTGCTAAGAACCGCCTCCCTGTCGCCTGTACATGCTCATTGCTGACTATATCGTCAACACCTGTTCAGCGGAGCATCCTGTGACATCACCTAATGATGTCATTCAGTGTGTAAAGACAATATCGTTCGCCCAGGAGTACACTGGAAACCGCTGAAGCCCATACACACTAGATGATATAGTTTACAAACAATATCATCAACGATTTCCTCTGAACTCCCAGTTGAACAATATATTGCATACGTCATGAATAATATCGATCAGTAACATCATCGGGTCCCCGCTCCGTACATGCAGTCCTCGATGATAAAGTCAAAATTGACCTGCATGTACAGGCAACGGAGGACATCAGTAACAACCCCCAGCGAGAGTACGCTTCATTAACGATATTGAGCATACGCACTACACAATACAAACGATATCGCTTAAACGGGCCAAAATGAGCGATATTGATTGTAATATCGCTTAGTGTGTATGGGGCTTCACGATCTCGCTCATGGAGTATATCGTGTTGTGCGTACCCGGCTTGAGACAATTCTATAAATTACCTCACAGAAAATGGCAGTTAGCGGTCATAGTCGTCTACCGGGAGTAGCAACCTATTAGATCGTAGCTGTCATTTTCAAACACAGTCTGTGACATGACAGCCAGGTGCTGATTGGTTGGTTCTTTTATTTGTATTCTTCACTGAATTCCCCAGCACAGGTGTGTATATGTTGTGTGTCTTCGGGCAATGTACATAGCATTAACTCTGAAGCGACCCTTGCAGCAGCAAGTGTCAGCTGACAATACGCCGTTCCCCTCAGACCACATGATTGTTTCCTAATGTAGATTTTGTTGGTAGCAGACATTAAATGATAGCCCTGTATTATCTATACATAGAGCTGCTCAGGTAACTGGCATCAGTCACTGTACCAGAATCTTCCCAGGCTCATGTTTTGGCCACATTACCCAGAGTCCCGTAGGCAGGGCCTGTAGGACGGCCCCAGTGTACACAATGGCATCTGTACATGTCTGAGATCCACGTCGTATGTGCATTAGTCACCTGTTTATTCTGTGTGCCTGCACCCGGAGCGTTATCACGCCTGGCCTCCCTTGTGTACCTAAGACAGTGTACCTTATTAGATCTTACAGCAATGAATACGAGACTTCCCATAACTGAGCGAATACGTATAAGACATTTATTACACTGCGGAAGACAATAACAAACCTCCATTAGTACCACACATACAATGCAAATGTATTCAGTTATAAATCTGCCCTGTAGTGTATTCAAGGAAGTAAAAGTTATGTTAAAGTTCCAAAAGCAGTAGCAAGTTGTTCCCCCAGCCGGCGTTCCCTAGCCCAGTGGCCGGCTTTCTCAGCAGAAAACACTGGTTAGCACAGATCGCTCAGCACAAGTCGCTGCTGCTTCGCATGTGTGCTGAGCGATCTTATACTTAAGTACATCGCTCAGCATGGGGCTCCCGTTACCCCATGTGAATGGATGGGGCTTTAGAGACACATTTATGAAAGTTATTGTGTGTAATATGCCCTGCAAAAATAGTCACCATAGATTTGCTATGGGAGCGGCTTAATTGAGATATTTACCAAGCTTTACGCCAACAGCCATCTTCAGATGTCCGTATCCATTGCGGCCCATGGGCAACATTACGCATGGTTTTTTGTTTTTTTTTTGTAGTGAGCGGGTTTGTCAAGTGCATGGGGTCTATGTACTAATCTTTGGAGAGAGATTAAGCACCGTCTCCTAACTGTCATTTATAAAACACAACCTGTCAGCAATAGCCCCCCACAGTGGCCTGGAGTTGCTGGATAGCTTGTGGCGCTTAGGGTCTCCGCTCTAGAGCATCATAATATTTTCAAGGCACCCCTAGGCCAAATGCTTCTTATCGAGAAATTCAGAAAAAAAATATTAAATTAAGTGCATTGTGTTTATATGTCACAGTTATCTGGTGAGGGACAGGATTTGCTTCTGTTTGTCCACATATATTATGATTGGCAGCCACAAGCACTGGTTTTGCCTGTTATATTGACCATAAATAATATGAATTGATCCTGGTCCACCAACCCAAGGCACCCCTGCAAGTGTCCTGAGGCACCCCAGGGAGCCTAGCACACAGATTGGGAACCACTGGTCTATGCTATTCTCCTTCCTGTACTTGCAGATACTTGTCTGCAGCTCCATCGTGCTTGGCCCCATTGAAAATGTCCTTCCAAAAATGGCCACCGCCTCAGAGAAGATAGATATTAGGGATGCTAAAGGAGGTGGTCACCATTTTGGGAGAGACATTGCGGGCAGATGCTACAGACCCTCCGCGAGTAGAACCCCTGATGGTACCACAGACCTGCTGCGGTTCGGGGGTATCTTCTGTCAACAAGCAGGTATCAAGGAGTGTCATGGCAGCAGCGTCGTGGGGGCGGCCTTACATTTTTTCGGCAGGGGCAGTTAGGATCTGATTGACTGGTACTTTGTCTCCATCTACTATATCTCTCTCCATGGCCTAGTGCATGGACCCCCATATGTCCCTTAAACTGGCCGGATAGTGAAGGATAATTGTCCAGGTCAGCGAATAAAATGACTGAGCTGCATGATTACTGGTCCATATGTGGACCCTGAAACCAGCCGAAAAGGGGTCTAGGGGTTTTTGGTTTGATGATCGGATCTGTCTGATCCACCGTCTGTCGTTCAAGCTGAGGAGATCACTCCTCGTTTCCTGTGTATCAATCTGATGATCGGTCCCTCACCTCATCCGTTCGCCATGTCTTCTGCGCCAATCGCGTGGTCTTTGGCTGCCGATGGATGAACGGTGCTACAATAACTTTGCCAATCTGTTTAATTGAACGTCGCTCAGGACATAAAGCTTGTAGTGATAACATTAGTTGTGTTCAGGTCGGTTAAGGCTGCAGCAATGTTAGTATATAAATTATTTATGTAGCAACCTCCATTTCCTGAGAATGCTTAATCCTTCCCATCAGTCCATATCCCATAGAAGCATTCAATATATATTTTGCACCAGGCAAACACACACTCACTAGGGTTATTGATATTAGAAGCCAAATAACCCATCAGTCTGGGGTGGGGAAACTACACATCCCAGCATGCCTTGCCACAGATTTGCTATTAGGGAATGTTAAAACTGTTGCAATGAATGCTGGGACATGTAGTTTCACAACAGCTGGAGATCCACAGGTTGGCGAGGCCTGGTCTGCAGTGTCTTGATAGACAATCAATATGTTGACGGTGGCAAAAGATCAAAATGAAAATGGTCATATAAAATAATAAATTCTTTTTTCAAGTTTTCTTGGTGGCAATGTCGACACCTGAGAATGTAGACCCACAATTAGTGTAGCACGTACACGAGCATCGCGCACTTCGCGCGGCTCACTTTACCGTTCCCAGTCGGAGTCCACATGAATGTTAAAGTATGAAAAAGTCAGAAAAATAATCATGAAAAACAAGTCGTCATGTCAACCATTTGTCAGTGTTGACTTTGTGCGTGTTGATAATGTGGTGGCAAGCGATTGACTGTCTGTCTTGACCTATCATCCATATATAAGCCCAAAAAAACGGGTTATTGGTCTCCTTAGCATTTGCTTACATTTAGGTTTTAAATGTGGCCTTCGTTTCCAAGTATTAGCCCAAAATGACCCTCACTGTTTATCAAAATACAACTGTGTCCTCCTTACATCTGGCCTCAATACTCTGCTCAGCAAAAGTAACCCAGTGTGAGTGAGCTGCCAGGAGTTTTTTTTTTTTTTTCTTGCCGAAAATGCATCTTATTCACATTGCTATAGGAATAAGACGCACAAGTAGACCTTGCTGATTAAAATGTTATGCCTGTATTCTGTGAGTGACTGCAGCTGTAGCTGCATACGATATGATACATTACAGTGTGTTCTAGGAAGACACCGTGGTGTAGCATTTTGGATGCAGATATGGCTTCAGTCACACACCGAATCTAGGCATGCCTCTTATGATTTTACTCAGCAAAAGCTGCTTGTGGGTCCTATTCACATTGTTTTGCAAATAAGACGACTTCAATGAAAACAGTAGCACTAAAAACGCTCAGGGCTACCATGCATGGCATGATTAGAAGGGCAGGGAGGCTAGATGTGAGTGGACACATCGGTATGGTCTGTATTTATAATTCATTATTCCTGGACTTGTAAGTTGTACAAATGTAACAGATATTTATTTACTAATAAGCCTGCTGGGGCTGTCACCATATTTGGCTTCTGCTGTTAAAGCCCATCCACATCAAAGTTTATGTTTGATTAAATGGTTGTCGTACATGGGGCCTGGTTCTAGGAAAGCAAAAAAAGCACACAACTGGGGAAAACCATATTGCACGGCATGTTATATTCCTTCTGTGCAGGGTAAATACGGTCTGCTTTTTTCTTTCCCTCCAATTTCGATTTTCGAATTTTAGATTGACTTTGAACACACCCCACTTAAATCTCATGGTGCCCATACACATGTGATAGA
This sequence comes from Crinia signifera, assembly GCF_055691185.1. NCBI lineage: Eukaryota > Metazoa > Chordata > Amphibia > Anura > Myobatrachidae > Crinia > Crinia signifera. Next base: position 313,873,176 of record NC_139221.1, read on the forward strand.
TTGCTTGTGATCCATGACATTTCGATTACTCACCGCAACAAATCGCATGCCGTCACATGTGTCACCCGACCGGAACGGGGGAATGGGGTGTGGAATGAAGCAGGAGTGTGCGGCGATGGGGTGTGGAACGTAGCAAGAGTGTGTGGTGATGAGGCGTGGAACGTAGCACTTTGAGCGCGCAAATTTGTGTTAAGTACATACCGACCAGAGAGAGTGTACCAACCTGCTCACACATGTATACCATTTTTCAAATACACCCTGTATCATGGCAGCTAGGAGCTGATTGGCTGGTACTTTGTCTACTTTACCTCCATCCAAAATATAGTAAATAGTCCCCACAGCCTGTAACATGGCAGTTAGGAGCTTAGTGCATCCGGCCCTTTATCTCTCCGAGGCTTACTACACAGTACATAGAGTCTGATTCAGACCTGCTTACCTTAAGGTGCCCAAAAACTAGTAAGATTTATCTTCAGTTCTGGCTGGTTGGAACAAAAATATGGTTATGGATGAGTGACAGTTTGTCAGTTTTCCAGCATTTCCAAGCAAATGGTCAACTGTCATTTGCTCTCCTCCATAACCAGGTTTTTGTTCCAACCAGCCAGATCTGAAGATAAATCTGCGTGTGTATGGCCACCTACTGTGACAGGAGCTACTGGCGCAAATGACATCTAATTGCTCCAATCACAGGTTCCCAGATTCTGCAGTTTCCACAAAACTTGGTTAATCATTAATTACTGCCTGAGAATGACGACTATTGTCTTGGTTTCATTGATTATGCTGAGGATTTCATCGAAGGAAAGTTCAGCTGAAATTGTGGAAACAAATACAGCCGAGGTTCTATGTATCGCTGCGCTGATATTTCACTGATATTTCCTCACACCGTCATTAATACGGCCCTGCGCCGTATATAGTCAGGCTGAGCAGTGTTACCGTGTCAGTGTCATCGGTGCGCTGATTTAAGTACTAAATGAAACGGTCCCAGGGCAAATAATCCAGCACAAAACAAAATCCCCCAAATTCTTATGGTCCTTGGGGTGCCGGCTTGGTCTGGTCATAGACAAACAGAGCATCGCAAATGTTGGTTCACATCAGGGAATTGGACACTGGTCCGTCCTGGAAGGTGATAAGGCAATAAGCAGCATGGATGATGTAATGGTTAGCATTACTGCCTCACAGCGCTGAGGTCATGGGTTCGATTACCACCACGGCCCTAACTGTGTGGAGTTTGTATATTCTCCCCATGCTTGCGTGGGTTTCCTTCCACAATCCAAAAATATACAGGTAGTTTAATTGGCTCCCAACAAAAATTAACCTTAGAATGTCTGTGTACGCGTGTACCTGTGGTAGGGAGTATAGATTGTAAGCTCCACTCGGGCAGGGACTATTGTTATTCTCTGTACAGCACTGCGGAATATGTGTGCGCTATATAAATAACTTGTAATAAATAAGCTTAGTCGCTGATGTCAGATGGGGGTGGGGCAGACTGTCTCCAAGTGCTACCCCCTCCACGGTGTAAACAGGACCCTGGACGCTAGAATGGGGTTACCCATTCACACGGCAGAGCAACCCTGGTCCGACCCACGATTAACCCTTCTTTTAACCCGAGTCAGAATGCTGGATTACTGGACCCAGGAAATTCAAAAAGGCCCTTTCACATCATACCCGGGATCTGCCGAGGTTATTTTGCTATTTGAAAGCGGTATTGGGGCGAGATGTATTACCTTAAGCTGAAAATGTGGTAAAACCCCCGTTTTACCGCGTTTTCATATGTACTAAAACCTGGCCTCACCCATACCGCCGGGCAGGGTATCGCCACCTATGGGCTTCTTTTCGCCACCGTAGTCTCGCCGACCCCCCTCTCCCCCACCCTCCGTCTTACCTTCCTGCAGGTCCTCCTGGACCCCGGGAGGTAAGCCCTTTCACCGCCGCTATTATCGGTTCCTTTACTGGTAGAAAACACTTTGCTTTTATACGAATAAACATGGTGTCTGCTACATGGTATTAGTAAAAGTGGAATGGGAGAAACAGCAGCCTGGCCACAAAATGCTCAGGATTTCTAGACCAAAGTAGTGGCAAAGCACAAAGCATGGTGGCCTCAGTGCACACTGACTCTGTACATATTAATCTTTCTCAGAAAGACAAACCTGTTTTTCCAGTTGAGCTACAATAGCACAGCATCATTGTTTATACCACTATGTGACCTGTGACTGCGACTTTGTTTTTCAGGCCTAAACAACAATTCCATACCTCCCAACTCTCCCGCTAAACACGGGAACGTCCCAATTTTTGGGGACGTTCCCGCGGCCGTCGGTGTCCCGCTGCGGGGGGGGGGGGGGGCAGTTGGGAGTTCCCCCCAATCTGACCGAATAGATGCTATGCGCACAGCGTCTATTCGCGGCCGAAAGCGGGGGCGCGGTTTAATTAACATAAGCCGCACCCTCATTTGCATAGACCACGCCCCTATTCTGCTATGAAGACAGTTGGGAGGTATGCAATTCTAATCCTAGTGCCTGCTTGTCCCTAGTGTAACTGTGTTTGGGTCTTATGCACTACCCAATTCCATGCCGCCTTCCACCTGTACAGCCTCACACTACGCAGGCGGTCAGCACAGCACATTGCATTGAAATTAGATTATTGCAATATTTATCCCTACTAGCAGCTGTGCGCCACCGAATGGAGCAACACTTGAATTGCACCGCTAGACGCCAGCTAATGGCCATTGACAAGCAAAACTCTTCTCCGCATAGGGTTTTGCACTGGGGGCGAGATGTACTAAGTCATGAAAAATGATTAAAATGGAGATTGATAAACCACCAACCAATCAGCTCCTACCTGTCATTTTTCAAACACAGTCTGTGACATGGCAGGTAGGATATGATTGGCTGATGGTTTATCACTCTCCATTTTATCACTTTTCTAGCTTAGTACATCTGGCCCTACGCTCCAAAAGTGATAAAATGGAGAGTGATAAACAGCCAGCGGTACTTGTGTATTATCACGGCGCCCATCGCATTGCATACCATAAGGCTTAATATGGTATGCAATGAGATGCGATGCGATAGGACCCGATCTTATATTGCCCACACACGCACCGATCCCGGCGGTGCGATGCGATGGGGTGCGCGCTCCCGCGGCACCTCATCGCACAGTACAAAAAGTATGTGCTGCACATACTTTTTGTACTAGCTTTTTATCGCATCGCATGCACAAGGCATACGATGCGATGCTATGTGTGCTAGTTAAGCACACATAATGTGCACAGAATGCACGCCGGGATCGATGCGTCTGTGGGCACCTTTATACAATTTAAAATTGTATATGGCATACAATGAGATGAGATACGATTTTAAATTGTATAATCACACTAATGGGTGCTTTCAATGTTAATTGGCCCCCATATAAGATTTTTAATTGTATAAGCACCCTAATGGGTGCTTACAATGTTAAATGCACCCCCACTATCAACACCAACCCGAAGCGTGGCAAGCGCAGTGAGCCTGCGAGGAGCGGCGGTACGTGTCCTCCGACCTTTTCATACCCCCACTATCCATGTCGGCGTGGAGTTGATTTTATATAGTGTGGCGAGCGCAGCGAGCCACCGAGCCCGAAGCGTGACGAGCGGACGCGTAATACATGTAAAGTAAAACGCGGGCGCTCGCCACGCTTCGGATTTGGTGGCTCGCTGCGCTCGCCACACTATATAAAATCAACTCCACGCCGACATGGATAGTGGGGGTATGAAAAGGTCGGAGGACGCGTACTGCCGCCCCTCGCGGGCTCGCCACGCTCCGGGTTGGCGTTGATAATGGGGGTGGCGTGGGGGTGCATTTAACATTGAAAGCAACCATTAGTGTGCTTATACAATTTAAAATCTTATCTCATCTCATCTCATTGTATGCCAAATACAATGGTATACAATTTTAAATTGTATAAGATGCCATAAGATGGAAATCGTGGGCGCCGTGCTAATACACAAGTACCCAGCCAGCCAATCAGCTCCTACCTGCTATGTCACAGACTGTGTTTGAAAAATGACAGGCAGTAGCTGATTGGTTGATCACTTTCCATTTATCACTTTTGAAGCTTAGTGTAAGGGACAGATGTCCCTTAGCCTTTTATTATATAGGAAGTAATAATGTACAGCATTGAAGCCCACTAAACAAACCTTGATGCGTAGTCCAGTAACTCAGGAAGTGGCAAAGTTTGGTCCTCAAGAGGCCATGTTTTCCAGATCTCCTAGCTGGTGCATTTATGCATTCAGATGCTAACTGACTTTCTACAGCAGGACTTAAGGTGCATTACAGACAGCGAAAGGAACACAGATGATTTGGGTAATACAGGAGTAGACAGCCACACAGTAATGAGAACAGAAATCCTTGCGTGCACAGTAAGCATAATGCATTCTGGGAAATAACCTCATTGGGCTGTATATTTCCTGTTAAGGGTACCAGGTGAGGCAGCCATTTTGGACACACTGTGTAGGATTACCCTGGGTGGAATAGGTTACTCCTAGAAGAGATGACACAAAATGGGGTGATTGCAGCCTCCTAACGCTCAGATTTTTCATCGCATCTATGAGTGTACCGGATGAGGCGGCCATGTTGGGTGCACTACGAAGGTTACACTGTGGGAGGTGAGCAGTGCAAGCACCCAATGCATATATCAGAAAATGGGCACCTGTGTAGTAGTATGATATACCCTGTATGGAAAGATCTACACCAGGCATGTCCAAACTATGGCCCTCCAGCTGTTGTGAAACTACAAGTCCCATCATGCCTTGCCACAGCTTTGCTATTATGGAATGCTAAAACTATGGCGAGGCATGCTGGGATGTGGAGTTTCACAACAGCTGGAGGGCCACAGTTTGGACATGCCTGATCTACACACACTGCAGGTTACTTTGGGGAGGATAAGCAGTTGATAAAAGTGAAACATACAGGGCCAGATGCACTAAGCTTCAAAAGTGACAAAATGGTTTGGATGGATGGATGGATGGATGGAGTGATAAACAACCAACCAATCAACTCATGCCTGACATTTTTGAAACACAACCTATGACACGGCAGGTAGGAGCTGATTGGCTGGTTGTTTATCACTCTCCATTTTATCACTTTTGAAGCTTAGTGCATCTGGCCCACAGTGTTGTCAGAAGAGGCAGGTGAATGGGACATGAGGAAATGGCATTAGGAACAGGCAGCAGAAGGCCGCATCAGCACAGAGATACAACATAATCAAATATAGAGGTAGATGTATGAACAGAAGCAGTGATGAGGGAGAAGTGATCCAGAGGAGGAGTGGCCCATGGCAACCAATCAGCTGCTCTGTATAATTTTATATTATGCAAATTATAGATGTAACTTCAGTGCTGATTGGTTGCCATGGGCCTCTTCTCCTCCCTTATCACTGCTTCATACAGCTACCCCACAGTTACAGATCTATATGCAGCGAAGCAGAATATTAACGCACACTTTACCATTATCATTTGTAGTGCCACATGGACGGTAAAGTATGAGAAGTCCCCAAAAAATAGAAACAAAATTGTGAAAAACGTATGTCGACCTTTTCATATGTCGACCTTTTGACTGTTTACCTATTGCAGTGACCTTTTGGTGTTGAGCTATTGACTGTCTATCTAGACACTGTAAGTCCATCAACCAGAACCATATATTGTGTCCCAAGGGTAGGAGCAGCCACCATCTGCATCAATGGGAAGGATCCTGAGCATATCGGCGAGTCCAGCGGTATGAGGCCAGGCGGACCAGTGCAGGATCCAGAGGGCAGGGAAGTCTGTCCATAGCAACAGGCGATAAGAGGTCGGACAGCAGAGACCCTGGGGTAGTGGCACATAGGCAGTGGCGACCTGAGGTAACGGGGAGCGGAGGTGTAGGTAGGGAGCCATTTCCCACACAGGTTCACACCCAGGCAGAATGTGTCGTTGGCGCAGAAAGATGGCCACCGCAACAATGTAGTGCCGATGGCCTTGGCACTCAAGCGTCGTCCTATGGCGGTGGTGGCAGCATCTGGAGCACAGATTCTAATTTAGGGTGCGGTATAGCTCATAGACCATGTCTACTAAGGCCCCCCATACATTAGGCCGACTTGTCCTTAGGACAAGTCGGACCCAATTCTCCTGTGAGCCGCCCGGCAGCTCCCCGGGAGGCTCACATACAATTTGTCACTTGATGAGCCAGTTTTTACATGTGATAAATCGCTTGCGATTTATCACATGTAAAACAAATGGGGAGCTGCAGGGCGGTGAGGAGCAGTGGGGGCGGGCGGCGGCAGTAGTGGGGGCGGGCGGCGGCTCACAAATGAGTTCCCGGCGGGTGCCGGGTGCGGCGAGTGATGCTGACCTGGCCGGGCAGCTGTGATCACAAATAGCAGCGCTGCCGCTGCGGGACGGGACGCACAGTGGCGGCTATTAGATTTTCAAAATCCCTGTCAAATGACCGGCCGTTCTGTGATTGGCTGAGAGAGCTCTCAGCCAATCACAGAACGGCCGGTCATTTGACAGGGATTTTAAAAATCTAATAGCCGCCACTATGCGTCCCGTCCCGCAGCGGCAGCGCTGCTATTTGTGATCACAGCTGCCCAGCCAGGTCAGTGTGTCTGCCCGCCGTGCTCCCCCGCCCCCCGGTGTCTGCATGCATAGCATACAGGGAGGTCGGATGATCTTATGTGCTGACCGTCCGACCTCCCTGATCCGGTCCGATGCGCACGGGACCGCGCATCGGATCGGATCATACATCACACACCTGCGATTTTGGGGCGATTTCATCCGGTTATCGGCCCAAAGTGCCGAAATCGGATGAAATCGTCCCAAAATCGTATAGTGTATGGGGGCCTTAAGACTTCAGTAGGTCAACACCAAAAGTTTGACACAAGGGAGAAGTTTGGCAGGAGGTTTTCATGTTTTTTTTTATGTCTATGTCAACATCCCTATGTCAGCTATTATGGCATACTAAAACTTTGGCAGGGCATGCTGGGATGTGTACTTCCACAGCAGCTGGAGGGCTGCATATTGAATAACCCCTGACCTATAAAGCTGTATGTGCTGAAATGCACCGGACATGGGTCAGCGGATTATCTGATGATACAGGTTGAGTTTACCTTATCCATAGTTTCCAGAATGTAATTTAATTTTTGTTGTTGTTGCTAAAAGCACTACTGGGGGCATCTGTAACTGGCACTACTGGGGGTATGGTATGTAACTGGCACTACTGGGGGTATGATATGTAACTGGCACTACTGGGGGTATGATATGTAACTGGCACTACTGGGGGTATGATATGTAACTGGCGCTACTGGGGGCATCTGTAACTGGCACTACTGGGGGTATGATATGTAACTGGCACTACTGGGGGTATGATATGTAACTGGCACTACTGGGGGTATGATATGTAACTGGCACTACTGGGGGTATGATATGTAACTGGCGCTACTGGGGGCATCTGTAACTGGCACTACTGGGGGTATGATATGTAACTGGCACTACTGGGGGTATGATATGTAACTGGCACTACTGGGGGTATGATATGTAACTGGCGCTACTGGGGGTATCTGTAACTGGCACTACTGGGGGTATCTGTAACTGGCACTACTGGGGGTATCTGTAACTGGCGCTACTGGGGGCATCTGTAACTGGCGCTACTGGGGACACCTGTATCTGGCGCTACTGGGGACACCTGTAACTGGCGCTACTGGGGACACCTGTAACTGGCGCTACTGGGGGCACCTGTAACTGGCGCTACTGGGGGCACCTGTAACTGGCACTACTGGGGGCATGATATGTAACTGGCGCTACTGGGGGCACCTGCAACTGGCGCTACTGGGGGCGCCTGTAACTGGCACTACTGGGGGCATGATATGTAACTGGCACTACTGGGGACATGATATGTAACTGGCACTACTGGGGACATGATATGTAACTGGCGCTACTGGGGACATGATATGTAACTGGCGCTACTGGGGACACCTGTAACTGGCGCTACTGGGGCACCTGTAACTGGCGCTACTGGGGACACCTGTAACTGGCGCTACTGGGGACACCTGTAACTGGTGCTACTGGGGGCATGATATGTAACTGGCGCTACTGGGGGCACCTGTAAATGGCGCTACTGGGGGCGCCTGTAACTGGCACTACTGGGGGCATGATATGTAACTGGCACTACTGGGGACATGATATGTAACTGGCGCTACTGGGGACATGATATGTAACTGGCGCTACTGGGGACATGATATGTAACTGGCGCTACTGGGGGCACCTGTAACTGGCGCTACTGGGGGCACCTGTAACTGGCGCTACTGGGGACACCTGTAACTGGCGCTACTGGGGACACCTGTAACTGGCGCTACTGGGGGCACCTGTAACTGGCGCTACTGGGGGCACCTGTAACTGGCGCTACTGGGGGCACCTGTAACTGGCGCTACTGGGGACACCTGTAACTGGCGCTACTGGGGACACCTGTAACTGGTGCTACTGGGGGCATGATATGTAACTGGCGCTACTGGGGGCACCTGTAAATGGCGCTACTGGGGGCGCCTGTAACTGGCACTACTGGGGACATGATATGTAACTGGCGCTACTGGGGACATGATATGTAACTGGCGCTACTGGGGACATGATATGTAACTGGCGCTACTGGGGGCACCTGTAACTGGCGCTACTGGGGGCACCTGTAACTGGCGCTACTGGGGGCACCTGTAACTGGCGCTACTGGGGGCACCTGTAACTGGCGCTACTGGGGACACCTGTAACTGGCGCTACTGGGGACACCTGTAACTGGCGCTACTGGGGACACCTGTAACTGGCGCTACTGGGGACACCTGTAACTGGCGCTACTGGGGACACCTGTAACTGGCGCTACTGGGGGCATGATATGTAACTGGCGCTACTGGGGGCACCTGTAACTGGGGGCATGATATGTAACTGGCGCTACTGTGGACACCTGTAACTGGCGCTACTGGGGACACCTGTAACTGGCGCTACTGGGGACATGATATGTAACTGGCGCTACTGGGGACACCTGTAACTGGCGCTACTGGGGACACCTGTAACTGGCGCTACTGGGGGCACCTGTAACTGGGGGCATGATATGTAACTGGCGCTACTGGGGACACCTGTAACTGGCGCTACTGGGGACACCTGTAACTGGCGCTACTGGGGACACCTGTAACTGGCGCTACTGGGGACACCTGTAACTGGCGCTACTGGGGACATGATATGTAACTGGCGCTACTGGGGACACCTGTAACTGGCGCTACTGGGGACACCTGTAACTGGCGCTACTGGGGACACCTGTAACTGGCGCTACTGGGGACACCTGTAACTGGCGCTACTGGGGACACCTGTAACTGGCGCTACTGGGGACACCTGTAACTGGCGCTACTGGGGACACCTGTAACTGGCGCTACTGGGGGCACCTGTAACTGGCGCTACTGGGGGCACCTGTAACTGGCGCTACTGGGGGCACCTGTAACTGGCGCTACTGGGGGCACCTGTAACTGGCGCTACTGGGGGCATGATGTGTAACTGGCACTACTGGGGGCATGATGTGTAACTGGCACTACTGGGGGCATGATATGTAACTGGCACTACTGGGGACACCTGTAACTGGCGCTACTGGGGGCACCTGTAACTGGCACTACTGGGGGCATGATATGTAACTGGCACTACTGGGGACACCTGTAACTGGCGCTACAGGGGACATGATATGTAACTGGCGCTACTGGGGGCATGATATGTAACTGGCGCTACTGGGGGCATGATATGTAACTGGCGCTACTGGGGGCATGATATGTAACTGGCGCTACTGGGGACATGATATGTAACTGGCGCTACTGGGGACATGATATGTAACTGGCGCTACTGGGGGCATGATATGTAACTGGCGCTACTGGGGGCATGATATGTAACTGGCGCTACTGGGGACATGATATGTAACTGGCGCTACTGGCGACATCTGTAACTGGCACTACTGGGGACATGATATGTAACTGGCGCTACTGGGGACATGATATGTAACTGGCGCTACTGGGGACATGATATGTAACTGACACTACAGGGGACATCTGTAACTGGCACTAAATATGTGCAAGAAAATCATTGCTTAGCATTCACATTCAGTGCCTGTGATAGGACACAAACCTTGTTTCATGCACAAATAAAACATATTTGTGTGTATTTCATGTTTGATGTGTTTGTACAACATAAATGCTAGATACCTCAATATATACCACAACCAAAATATTCCGAAATACAGAATAATCCGTTATCCAAAAGGCTTCAGGTCCTGAGCATCAGTGATACTCAACCTTTTATATACGGTGGGAGATAAGTTGGATCAAAGTCCAACCTTATCAATGTAGGCCCTTCTCTTTTGCTCATATCACCAGCCGATCAGATCCGAACTGCCATGGCACAGGCTGCGTTTCAAAAATGACAGGTAGTCGCCGATTGGTTGGTGGTTTATCACTCTCCATTTTATCAATTTTCCAGTCTTAGTACATCTCGCCCTTAGTGTGGGACTGTGACAGGTTTAAGCTGGTACATATGTTGCACAGGGGCCCCTGGGTCCAGTGGGGTCCACATGGCACGCCATGCTCCAATGTTTTTCATTACTTGCCTCTCCTCTGCAGCGGCAGTTATAAAAAATCACTGGGGAAAATGGCGTAGTGGCCGTTTCCATGGCATTTTGAACATGGGCTGTAGAGAAATCACCAATAAAATGGCCACAGCACCATTTTCCAGGAGACAATTCCCAGTAGCCTCTAGCACAGTGATAGGGCTTACTAGTGTCACTGCTCAGCGCTGCTGGCTACAGAGGAGGGGGTCAGGATGGGGCTGCTCACTGGCACCTTCCACTCTTAAAACATCCAACTGCCACTGGTCACGTGACTGCTCCTGACCACCTGTGCCAGTGCTGGGATTTACAGTGTCAAACACTAAGCAATCGGTCAGGGCCAGTGTTCTCGCGTGGCGTGGCACATCGCTATGCCCCTACACACGGAGCGATGTACTGTAGTGGCATTTTCTTAGCGATCTAGTGAAATTATAAAATGCCCAGGGATCACTACGTGTGTAGGCCCCATAACTCCCACGCACACACACGTATACATACACACACACACTCAGGCCACATGGAAGCTCGAGCTGTAGAGGCGACACCTGCTGGTGGTTGCTGCATATGCACGTTGACTGCTTGCACCTCATACTGTACAGTAGCTCACTTATACTATTGCTACTTACTGTAGCGTTTCTATAGCAACTGCACCGCTGTCTCTGCGCCATTGCTGACTGGATGAGGCTGTTTTCTGACCGTTATTTTTTGTTTCCTTCCCCAGGGCTCGGCAGAAGGGGTGAACAATGGACCGCCATAGCTAGTAAGTCTGTATACATCACAATACCGATGTGTCTAATGCATTATTATGGGGGATGGGTCATAGGATCGACACAATGAAGGTTGACATGGCTACGTGCGACACATGAAATAGGTCGACATGGCAACGTTCGACAGGCTTGACACAAGCATTAGGTCGGCAATGGAAAGGTCGAAAGTCAAAAGACAACATGAGTTTTTTCATCTTTTTGTCACCAATTTTGACGTAGGTAGGGTATGAAATGTTGGCACAAGTCTGCCATTCGAGGGGATTTAAGTCAACATTCGGGACCAAAAAAACTTTTGACTGTCGACCTTCACATTGTGGACCCAATGCTTGTGTAGACCTTTAGTGGTCGACCTAATGCCATTATAGCAGTCAGGAATGGGTCCATTACGTATCACGTATTTACTTCCTGTAGCTGGTTGGTGCCAGGACAGATTCCATAGTGGAAATAAGGGGATGTTTTGTTAGGATCCCTGTAGTCAAAATACCGACAATGGAATCCCGAGTGGTCTAGATGGGTAAGTACTGGATTTAGGTACTAGGGGGAGGTGTGGGAGGGTGTGGTTAGGGGAAGCTGTGCAGGGGGGGCTAGGGGTAGGTTGTGTGGGAGGCGCGGTTAGGGTAAGCTCTATGGGGGGGGTGTGGCTAGTTGGTAGGCTGTGTGAGAGGGTGCGCTGGGGTAGGCTGTGCGGGATGGCGCGGTTAGGGGGTAGGCTGTGCCGGAGGGTGCGGCTAGGGGTAGGTTGTGTGGGAGGCGCGGTTAGGGTAAGCTCTGCGGGGGTGTGGCTAGGTGGTAGGCTGTGTGAGAGGGTGCGCTAGGGGTAGGCTGTGCGGCTAGGGGTAGGTTGTGCCGGAGGGCACAGTTTGGGTTGGGCATTGGGAGGGCACGGGTTGGGCATTGGGAGGGCACGGTTTGGGTTGGGCATTGGGAGGGCATGGTTAGGGTAGGGCATTGGAAGGGCACGGTTAGGGTGAGGCTGTGTGGGAGGGCACGGTTAGGGTGAGGCTGTGTGGGAGGGCACGGTTAGGGTGAGGCTGTGTGGGAGGGCACGGTTAGGGTGAGGCTGTGTGGGAGGGCACGGTTAGGGTGATGCTGTGTGAGGGCACAGTTAGGGGGAGGGTGTGGTTAGGGGTAGCATTAAAATACTGGGATTCATATGAATTCTCACCGTTGGGATTGGAGACTCCTGGCGTTTCGTACCCAACCCTAAATGAGGTGACATAATAAGATACAGCTAGTCAATACCACAACTGCTCCCAACTGAAGACCCTTTGGCTTGAAGCGATAGTCCAGAAGGAGACTCCCACGTCATTTTGAGATAGGGTTTGGGAAAGTTCCAAACTCTCTTCTTGAACATCTATGGTAATTCATTTCTGCAAATAATTGTGTACAGGAACCTGACGCGCCCCTGCTTCTTCCCGTTATTGGCGTGTGAATGTGGGCAGTGTTTAGTGCCCAATCACATTAACATTGAATATTTTGTTTGAGTTTGCTTTTATCGAGCGTCAGGATTCTCCGTTCTCCTGGTTTGGATACGTAATGCTCTGCGTTATTTCGTTTCCTCAGCCATTACTCCAGAGAGTTCTATGACCGGTATGCCCAAGGGCAGGATAAGTCGGTGGTGAATAAGATGCAGCAGAAGTACTGGAAGACCAAGCAGACCCTTATCAAGGTGACCGGGAAGAAGGAAGACGAGCATGTAGTAGCCTCCGACTCGGATCTCGATGCCAAACTTGAGGTTGGTAATGAGGGTTATTTAGCTGTGCGGTACGTAAGGCCGTGATCTAATGCACATCTGTATCCACATATATACAATCGGGGCACAATTGTGTGTACAGCCTTTCAGTAGTGTAAATGAAGACACCTCTACCTAGTGTTCACTCTAGCACCCTGCACCTTTCATTTATGAAAGCTGGTGCCCAAGTAACCAAGGCATAGGTGGTGTAGGCCAGTCAGATAGCCTCACATTCCTCTCACACTGCCTCTTATAATAGCTGTGTGATACCTGGCTGTGATGTCATAGTCCAGTGCCGCAATAACCCAGTACCTTCACACCTGTAAAGTTGCCAGCTGCTCCCCTATTCCAGCAGCTGGTGCCTCGTGTGCTCCGGCCTCCTTCCACACATCGCAGGCGTTAATTGACCACTGCTGACATGCCCTCTAGTGTTTGCGTCCATTTGGTAGGGCAGAGACTGATAGAATCATTTCTTTTAATATCGCTGTGTGATACTGTAAGTAGGAGCTATTAACTATCTCCTATATATTTGGCTACATCTGTCACTCAAAGTGGGTGTCTGTGTCTATAACGCTCTGTTCCTGGACTTTCCTCTTAATGTGTGATTGCCTTCATCTGTGCTGAACACCTTTCTGAGAAATTAACCTGTTTAAAACAGGTGATGGCAATCATACATTAAGGTGAAGTCTAGAAACAAGAGCATTGTGTCCCTCCTGGAGAGGGTCATGTTGGGAGGTATGTGACAGAGAACCAGCCCAGTGAGCCCACAGACAGTGCCAGACACCCACTGCCTTCCCATGTTGCCCAGCACTGCTACTCCACAGCCACCAGGTGAGCGTCCCCCTCCCGCGATTTGCGGCAAAACCTCCCCCCCCCCGCGCGCCCCTCCCGCGATTCGCGGCAAAAACACCCGCTCCCCCGCGACCCCCCCTACCGCGATTCGCAGCAAAAACACCCCCGCGACCCCCCCTCCCGCGATTCGCTGCAAAAAGAACCCCCCCACGACCCCTCCCGCAATTCGCGGCATAACCACCACCCCGCGACCCCCCCCTCCCGCGAATCGCGGCAAACCCTCCCCCGTGACACCCCCCCCCCCCCCCGATTCGCGGAAAAAACACCCCCCGCGACCTCCCTCCCGCGATTCGCGGCAAAAAGAACCCCCCCGCGACCCCCCCTTGCACGATTGGCGGCACCCCCCTGCGACCCCCCTCCCGCGATTCGCGGCACCCCCCCCCGCAATTCGCAGCAGCCTCAGGATTAAATGGCACATGCAAAACACTGACATGGCTATGGTCGACAATGAAAAAGGTTGACATGAGTTTTTGAAGATTTATTTTAAATTTTTTTAATTTTTTCATATTCATTGTCATGTGTCGACATGGACACCAATGAAGTGACACACTTATGTCAACATTTACATGTGTTGACCTTTCTGTGTTGATTTTTTTCTTGTGGCGATTCGCGTCACACCCCCCGCAACCCCCCCTCCCGCGATTCGCGGAACCCCCGTGACCCCCCACCTCCCGCAATTCGCGGCAACCCCCCACCGGAACCCCTGTGAACCCCGCCCTCCCGCGATTCGTGGCACCCAACCCCGCGACCCCCCCCTCCCGCAATTCGCGGCACCCCCCGTGATTCGCGGCAGCTCCAGAATTAAATTGCACATGGAAAACACTGACATGGCTATGGTCGACAATGAAAATGGTTGACATGAGTTTTTGAAGTTTTTTTTTTCATTTTTTGAATATTTTCATATTCATTCTCATGTGTCGACATGGACACCAATGAAGTGCCACACTTATGTCAACATTTACATGTGTTGACCTTTCTGTGTTGAATTTTTCTTGTGGCGATTTGCGTCACCCCCCACAACCCCCAATCCCGCGATTCACGGCACACACACACGCACCCCCCCGCGATTCGCGGCAGCTCCAGAATTAAATTGCACATGGAAAACACTGACATGGCTATGGTCGACAATGAAAATGGTTGACATGAGTTTTTGAAGTTTTTTTTTTTCATTTTTTGAATGTTTTCATATTCATTCTCATGTGTCGACATGGACACCAATGAAGTGCCACACTTATGTCAACATTTACATGTGTTGACCTTTCTGTGTTGATTTTTTCTTGTGGCGATTCGCGTCACACCCCCCCCACCCCCCCCCCCCCGCAACCCCCACTCCCGCAATTCACGGCACACACACACACCCCCGCGATTCTCGGCACCCCACCCCGTGACCCCCCCTCCCGTGATTCACGGCACATCCCCCGCGACCCCCCTTACCATGATTCGCCGCAACCCCCGCCCCCATAACCCCCCTCCCGCGATTTGCGGCAACCCACCCCGCGACCCCCCTCCCGCGATTCTCTGCAATCCCTCCCCTCCCGCGATTCGCAGCATCCACCCCCCACAACCCCCCCCCCTCCTGCAATTCGCGGCACCCCCCGCGACCCCCCCTCCTGCAATTCGCGGCACCCTCCGCGACCCCCCCTCCCGCGATTCGCGGACACCTAAGTTGCAATACAGGGCATCTTTCATACAATTCTAACCATATTTCTCATAGACAAACGTTCACAATTTAAGGGGGCGCAGCCCCTTACGACGGTGTGAAGAGCGCCCGTAGGGCGCGATGAATCGCCTAGTTTTATTCAATAAATGAATAACCACCCCCAAAAACTACTGCCACAGTGCCCCTAGTGGTAGAGTCTGTGCTTACATGTTCTACCAAAGATGACTCCTTCCAACCCCTTGCCCCCGAAGCCAGCGACTGCATCTTCACCAGTGGGCAGACTGATGCATTATTTACATATCTTCTCGGATCCGCAGCTGGCACAGACTACACATTGTATGAATGTAAAGACCAGGTCGGGGTTCCCCAATACTCCCCTGCCCAGCGATATGTTGTCTATTGAGTATGTGCTGCCTGTATTGAAAGACCTGAGCTCAGTGGGAGCTTTGAAAGATTCATTCATGGTCCCACAGCTTTGCAGGCAGCAGGCCTTTAAAGGGATGCGGTCAAAATCCCGAATGGGTCATAATCCCGACAAGGACAAAATCCCGACATTTAAAATCCCGACAAGGTCAAAATACCGACATATAGAATGTACAGATGAAACTGTCAACATGACTTTGGGTCGACGGGTCGCGAGGTCGACATGGGTTTTTTCACTGTTTCTTGACCCGACATGTGCCGACAGGCGGCATTTCATGCCCTACCATCCACTAGGGTGTGGTGGGAGAATAAAATTGTGTGCCGAGCGCAGCGAGGCACCGTGCCCGAAGCATCGCAAACAACTGTGTCCATGTTAACTGTGTCGACATTTGGGTCAAAAACAGTGAAAAAACCCATGTCGACCCAAACTCATGTTGACAGTTTCACCTGCACATTCTATATGTCAGTATTTTGACCTTGTCGGGATTTTGTCCTTGTCGGTATTATGACCCATTCGGGATTTTGACCGGCGGGATTTCATACCAAATCCCCTTTAAATGTGCTATGTACTCTTTTTTGCAAATGGTGTTAGATGCTTTGACTCCAGCGTCTCTCTGTCTGTCTGTCTGTGTGTCTCTCTCTCTAGACCTATATCTATATATATTTATATTACAGGCAGAATGTGTCTTACTCTATATCTCTTTCCATTTCCAGCTTTTCCATTCTATCCAGAGGACGTGTATGGAGCTGCTGAAGGTCATTGAACAGTATCAGAAGCGGATTTGTTGTAAGTTTCTCCTGATTTCAATATTATTATTCTCTTATTTATAAATAAAATAATTAAAAAAGAAGTTAGAAGAAAGCTGTCATTATCAGGAGCACCATATAATTCTATAGACCATATTGACCTATCATATAACCTGCTATTGGCTCCTCCCCCCCTCCTCCGCTCCCATCACAGATCTCACCGGCGCAGCCTCTCTTCTCCACCCTATTGCCCAGATCTAGCCACCCCATGTGACTAGGTTCTTACACGGCCTGGGAGCATACAACATATGATGATAGGAGGGCGGAGCTGTAGCAGGATATTGGGAACTCCCCCTGTGATTGGATCTTAGTAACACGTGGCTTGTCTTCCTTTTTTTAGTTTTATCGCAAGAAGAAAATGAATTGGGGAAGTTCCTGCGCTCCCAGGGGTCTCAGGATAAAACCAGGGCTGGGAAGATCATGCAGGCCTCAGGGAAAGCTCTCTGCTTCTCCTCCCAACAGAGGTGCGTGGTCTTCATCCCCCCTTTATACTGCGCTTTTATGTTACATTATTGGATGATCTGTGCTGCATTATGTGTGTGAAATCTATTGAGATATATTTGGCGGGAGGTAATGAATTTAGAGTTCGTTATTGGTAGATTGTATCAGAACTACATCAAACTGAAAACAGACCGAAATAATCAATAACAACTAAACCTAGCGAGCACAAGAAGCATACTGCAGGGTTGGGGATGATATTTTGGGGAATAACGTCTACAGGTTATATATTCCATCCATGAAAGGTACCAGGAGAGGCAGCCATCTTGGGTACACTACATGTGATTACCCTGGGTGGAATAGGTCACACCTATTGGAGATGACACAAAATGGGTGGTTGCAGAACATATAATTTGTGTTGTCTTTCATTCTATCCACGAGCATACCAGGTGAGACAGCCATGTCGGGTGCACTGTGTAGGTTGCTCCCGGCAACTGGCATGCTGCCAGTGGTAGGTACAGCATGCTGGTATAGCATACAGTGGGAACGGACGTACAAGGTAAAATGTGAACAGCAAATGAGTACATAGCTTTCACCGGCTCAGAATCTGAGACGGAGAAAAGGAAAAGAAAACAAATTAGCACATGATGTGAGTGGGCACAAATCCAGCCCATACTTCTATCATAACGCCATGCTTCAGATGACGTGCTTTGCATACAGGCTGTGAGATGGCAGGCCTCCGAATTATTCATTTTTCTGGGGGATTCGGAGTCAGCTGGTACAGGGGGAGGGTTTTTTGAGCAAATTGTTTCACAAGCTAATCAATGGCCAGGAAGTTGCCGTCTCGCAATTGCTAAATGAATCGGAGCACGAATGCACACTCACTAAGACTGGAATTATTTTGTATGAATGAACATATAACTGTCAGAAATGTGTATGTCTGTCAGTGAGGCGGGGGATTATCCGCTGTCAGTGAGGTAGGGGATGGGTCACTCTCAGGGGTAGATTTATTAATATTCCCTTACCGTTCCTTAAGGGCGCAGGTTCGCTTCACCTCTTTATCGTGGTGAAGAGAACCTGACTTTCGCCCGTATTTATTATTGTGTGGCTGCACGTTATGGGAGTGTGTTATCCGCTCCTGCCGGGGATACGCTCCCTCCCATAATGACTGATGCGTTGGGGTCCGGCGGCGTCTTCTGCACATGCGCCGGATATCTTGGTCTCGCGTTGTGTGTCCGGCGCATGCGCAGTTTTCCGCTTGCTGATCTCCGGCGTCTGCAAATTCAAACTGCGCATGCACCGAGTAATGTTCGCCGGGGATGCTGTGTACCCGGCGCATGCGCAGTTTGAATTTGCAGACGCCGGAGACCAGCAAGCGGCGAAGAAGAAAGCAGGTGAGCCCCGCAGCGCCAGATAATTCTGGCGATATGCCCATGCGAAAAACAGAGGAGCGCGCTGCCATCCAGCATCTTAATAAATAAGTTATATTAGGCAGGCACCCAGTTAGATAACGTATATAACGTTATCCCTCCTTCCCCATAGCGCCGCCGTTACAGCACCCGCACAGCGGGTTTGATAGATGAGGGGAGGCGCTATCCCCTGCTTTAGCTCACAGGGATAGCGCATATGCCCCATAGCGCTGTTTGATAAATCTACCCCTCAGTGAGGCGGGGGATGGGCCGCTGTCAGTGAGGCGGGGGATGGGCCGCTGTCAGTGAGGCGGGGGATGGGCCGCTGTCAGTGAGGCGGGGAGTGGGCCGCTGTCAGTGAGACAGGGAGTGGGCCGCTGTTAGTGAGGCAGGGAGTGGGCCACTGTCAGTGAGGCTCAGCAACACTGGGCAAATGATTACAATCTGGATTTCTGTTGCAGTATGCAGATGGTAGGGTCAGAATGTGTAAGAAACATGAATCCATGGTACCTGCCTTGTGTCATTGGTTCCTGCTTGTGGTGCTATGAAGAATATTTTCTTACAACACCGTGGTTTAGGTATAATAAGGTGAAATTATGGAGTGTGCATCATAGTCGACAATAATTGGGTCGACCCCCAAATGTCGACATTGGGGTCTACCGAGGATGCGCTCGACTCCACACATTAAAAAAAAGTGGTCTCCTGAGCAGCGCCGCTTCTCGGGACTGCTCTAACGCAATAACAAGCGTCTCGGCCAGTCAGGCCGCTTGTCATTGTGCACGCCGTTTGTTGCCTACCCCTGCCCTAAACAGCCTAATGCAGGGGTTCGCAAACTCGATCCTCAGGACCCCACACAGTTTACATTTTCCAGGTCACCCGGCAGGTGCGCAGGTGCATTCATTACTAACTGACACATTTGAAAAGATCCACAGGTGGAGCTAATTATTTCACTTGTGATTCTGTGAGGAGACCTGCAAAACATGCACTGTGTGGGGTCCTGAGGACCGAGTTTGAGAACCTGTGGTCTAATGACATTTACTGTGAGTGTCATACTGCCGATTGTTGCGTGACCACTAGTAACACAGCCGGTATGTGTTCCTTCTCTCGTCAGGCTGGCACTGAGAATTCCTTTATCCCGGCTACATCAGGAGGTGGAGACCTTTCGTTTCCGAGCGATCTCGGACTCCTGGCTGACGGTGAACAGAATGGAACAGGCCAGGACTGAATACCGAGGGGTTCTGCTGTGGATGAAAGATGTCTCCCAAGAACTGGACCCTGATCTCTACAAGCAGATGGAAAAATTTAGAAAGGTATTTTATGCTGCAGAATTATATAAGCCTCTGTAAACCGGTGCTCCCTGCACGCTGCCATATTTCTGGCATTGTCTATCCAACAGATACATGAATACATTTACAAGTAATTTCCACTATTTGACATTTTATATATGAAATTCCTGTGTAGGCTATTACCAAATGTAATATTGTAAAATAACTGATAACTTATGACTCGGACGTCAGTGATCCGGATAAGTTTAAGTTCGATGGAGATCATAATGCATATATATTCTATTCTCACCGTTCATCAGTGTTGACTAATGTGCATGAGCATTTGGGAGTCATGTGATGTCACTTGGGCACTATCCGGAGGCACCAGAGAGGGCGCTGTTATGTTAAGCTCTCCTTAGGGCTATGGCCAGTCTTGTAGTCGGAGGGCTCTCTAAAGGCCATTGTTGGTAATGTATTAGCCATCTTTTATCCTAAGCTACTGTTTATGTTCATTTCTGCCTCTTCTGTGTCACCCCTGTCTGTCTAATCTTCCCCGGTAGAATGTAAGCTCTCACGGGCAGGGCCCTCTCTCCTCATGCACTTTTCTTGGAAAATGAATATCTCTGCCACCCTGATAATTATGTCGGTATCTTTTCCCCTGATGGAACTGTCTTTATTTACCATGCAGTTGTCCTAAATTTTATTTTACTGTTGTTTGTTATTTTTTGGTATTTGCTCATTAGGCGCTGCAGAACCCTTGTGGCACCATATAAATGATGATGATGATGAAAAAATTGTGCTATTGGTAGAGAGCCAGAGCTTCATGAACATATAGGCAGCACTGATGGTGTAATGGTTAGCATTACTGCCTCACAGCGCTGAGGTCATGGGTTCCATTCCCACCATGGCCTAACTGTGTGGAGTTTGTATCTTCTCCTCGTACTTGCGTGGGTTTTCTCCGGGTACTCCGGTTTCCTCCCACAATCCAAAAATATACTGGTAGGCTAATTGGCTCCCAACAAATTAACCCTAGAATGTCTGTGTGTGTACATGTGGTAGGGATTATAGATTGTAAACTCCACTGGGGCAGGGACTGATGTGACTGTTCAAATACTCTGTACAGCGCTGCAGAATATGTGTGCGCTATATAAGAAACTGTTAATAAATAAATGATAGATTAGTTGACAAGCCAAGGTGATAGGTAGACATAAGGACAGGTCGGACCATATGTTCGGGGATTACAGAATTCGCATATCTGTACTGCACCGTCCTCCTTTATCAACATGTTGATCGATCTATCCATGACAGATATATATATTCTGCTGTTTTTCACTATAGATTTGTTAGAGCTGAGATTTCTCTCGGTGTATATACTGAGAGCAGATTCTCATCACCAGCATTTTAGCCGCTTCCCTGTCTGCAAAGTGGTTACACCTGATAAGCTGTCATGTTGCGTTACTGCTACACATTCATGTTGTAGGGTCTGGGATGATGCCAGCAGGGGGTCACAATTCCATTCACTACTCTGGTTTGATCGGTCCCCGGCGTATTCGCACTGCGGACCGAAGTTTTGGCTCTGCGCATTCGTATAGTTGCATATGTGCGTGTCGCAGAGGTGCTCACACAGGGGGGAGGGGCGGGATGGAGGCGTGCAGGGGGATGTCGCATGGGGGGACACCCAGCGTTTCCTGGGCATGTTCACATAAACTGTGGGTGCACCCAGGAAAACGCAGGACGTCCTCCCCATGCGAACCCAGGCGGGCAGCTGACTACACAGGACACCAGCCCCCCGCTTCGTTCTCGGAACCGGACACCGCAATTATAGGTCAGTATAGACAGACTTATATTTGTGAAGAGGGGAAAACCCATTCGATGGTTGGTGGCCATAAAATGATTTCGCCCCCATACACTCAGCGGGCCGCGCACCATGGCGAATTTACGTTGCTTAGCGAGTCAACCAGAATCAGGCCTTTTGTGCGGCGCTGCTGTCGGCATCCGTTATCTGATAATTATGTAGTGCACCGGGCACGTTGTAGCGCAGCGGTATAATACCTGTAGAGGGCGTAGGGGCAGGTGGCTTTGTGTTACTGTATGTGGGTATAAGCCGAGCTACAGGGCAAGATATGACACATGGGGGCAGATGTATTAAACCTGGTAAAGTGATAATGTGGTGGCAATGCACCAGCCAATCAGCCCCCAACTGTCATTTATTAAACATAGCTGATCGTCTGGTGCATGATCACCT
Organism: Crinia signifera; assembly: GCF_055691185.1. Classification (NCBI taxonomy): domain Eukaryota; kingdom Metazoa; phylum Chordata; class Amphibia; order Anura; family Myobatrachidae; genus Crinia; species Crinia signifera. The sequence goes on from NC_139221.1 coordinate 313,895,396, forward strand.
TCCGCTTTATCACCACGTTATCAGGCCTCATATATCTGCCCCGTTGTGCTGTAACCTGCGCTGTCCCATGTGTGTCTGACCTCCATAGCATTAGTCACTGCTTGTTCCCACGGGGACTATGGAGATTTTATTACAGTAAGATTTGTGTTAGGTCAGCTTGCAGAGCACCACTTTTAAATAACCTTCCTCAGTGCTCAGCACCTGCTGCATTCAGTGTGATGGAACTCTCCCCTCAGCCACTGTGTCATGCAGTCATCTGTGATGTGCAGTGCCTGCGCACAAAACTGCGTCAGGGCAGCGCTGCACTGTTTATTAAGGGTGGGAAGGTAACAGGAGTAATGTTGTGCAGTAATGGGTCAGCAGTTACCCCCGGTCCCTTCCTATTGCAGCGGAACATCGTAGACTTAGATTATAATTTGCCTGCTCTCAGTAGTGTGTGCGTGTACGTTGGCTTACTTAGCGTGCACAGGAGAACAAGGTGTCCAGCTCCTGCACACGAAATGTAAATTGCTTGAACAGCCCAATAAGCATTATATAACTACTAATTATAAGTACAGTGATTTTTTTTTTTTTTCTTTTAAATAAAAAAGTCTAGTAAAACTAATTATCAGTGTTGCTGTCAGTCCATTGTATGCAGGTCATAGAATGTTCCAGATACTGGTTGGTTGGAATTCTGTAAACCGCTTTCGCTAGTTTAGAAATGACTGACAGCAGTGAGTTGCCGGATTTTTGAGTATCAGCGTTTAACCCTTTGAGTGCCAGCGTCTCTGTAAGAGATGTTCAAAATATCCTCTAAAAGTCCCAGCGTCGCTTACATTTGTTATATAAATTCAAATAAAAAATGTGTACAAAAAAGATAAGATTTTCTATGTACAGTAAAGTAACATTACAGGTCAATATGATGAATAAAAATGTCTGCTGGCCAATTTTCACACCTATGTTGACAAATTCACTTGGCACTCAAAGGTTAAGGTATGAATTGGTTATGTTGACATTGCTAGAACGTCATCACCTGGTTTAAGGGTTATACGTATTTGCCGACGCCAGGTGCGATGAATGACATGGCGGGGGTGCTTCATTCCGCAGCATGGCCTCCCTAACGATATCGCCTGCATTTACAGAAGGCGGAGGACATCGCTAACGACCCACGGGAGCATGCATCGTGAATGATATAGCGTGTACACACTAGACGATATGCACGCAAATATCATCCGCATTATCCTGCATATCATTTCATTTTGTTGGTTTTGTGTGTGAAATCCCAGCGTCGACATTCTGGTAATGTTGACGCACAGTATGTTGGAATTATGGGCCTTCTACATTCAGGCTGTGTATGTCGGCATAATGTACCACGCCTGAAGGTTAATGTGTACAGTGAAATCATAAATATTTAGGATTTACAGTTATCCAATCACAAGGAACCACATATCGCTGAGGTTGGGGGTAGATCATGGGGGCAACAGTAATTAGGTCGACATGGGAAGGTGACGCATGGGAAAGTCAACATGAGTTTTTACAAAAATTTGGGGGTCAATTTCTACACTTGAGCGCGTCACGATTCGGAGCTGGTGTCCCACTCCGCTACCGCTGCTCCCGGCACACTTTACTATCCACGTGGAATATAGTAGGGATCGGTAAAGTATGGAAAAGTCCCCAAAAAATTAGATATCCTGAAAAACTCATGTCAACCTTTTCATGTCTTTCGCACTTTAATACTTTAAACGTTCTTTCTGCATATAATCTGTGGTGGGCCACTTAGTGTGTCGGTATGAGACAGACAGACCATGTGCTGGCTATTGATCTGCAGTATATAACCGCTATCGCTATGGCCCCCACACACAGCCGTGTAGGGCCATTTTGTAAGCGATGCAGTTAAATTAAGTAAAATCGCTCAGGAAATGCCTGTATATCGGTGTGTGTGTGTGTGTGTGTGTGTGTGTGTGTGTGTGTGTGTGTGTGTGTGTGTGTGGGCCCCATTAAGACAGAGGGCTAGATGCACTAAGCTTCAAAAGTGATAAAATGGAGAGTGATAAACAGCCAGCCAATCAGCTCCTGCCTGACATGTCACAGGCTGTGTTTGAAAAATGTCAGATGCTTAGTGCATCTGGTCCATAGACAGAAGGGTAAAATGTAACAAACGTTACATTTTGACTAAAAAGCTCACGTGAAATCTATTTTTTGATCATGTGTTTTGAATATTTTGGGGAAGGAAATGTTGTTTGTGTGGTACATGATATGCTTTCATTTTGATGCACAGCCTGTCATGAAAACTGATAACAAACGTTACCTGAAAAGACCATTTTCATGGAATGACCCAGAGGGTTCCGGACGGGATCCCGACAGTCATTAACCCGACGTCGGGATCCCGACTGTTAAAACACCGACGACCGGGTTACCGGCGGCTATTTTCCCTCGTGGGGGTCCACGACCCCCATAGAGGGAGAATAGAATAGGTGGCGAGCGTAGCTCGCCACCGTGCCCGCAGCGTGGCGAGCGCAGCGAGCCCGCAAGGGGCTTTGTTGCGCTGGCCACGCTGTCTGACGCCAGGCAGTCGGGATAATGACTGTCGGGATCCCGACTGTCGGTGGGTCATACCACACCCGACCCAGAAGTACAATTTACAGCATGTTATGTCTTCTTCCTCCACTAGGGGGCACAGGGAACACTGGGTATAACCTGGAGAAGAGCGAGTCTGGACATAAAATAGTTCCATCTTTATTCCCCAGGTTCCCCTTGTTACTGTTATTTTCATTTAATTTTTATTTTTGTGAGAGTGGCCTGTGAAAGGCGCCCTGCAGGACACCCTCAGAGACTCTCAAACACCCAGCACGGGGTTGGTGACTTCCAACGTGGAACTCTAAAAGCGCGGGCCTCCAAAATAAGAGTACACAGATGACTGCCCTACCCCTTGTGCCCTTGCTCTGCACACACTGGATTGCCAAAGCACCTTTAGAACAGGACAGCAATAACAGCCATTTCCATAGGGGTCTACAGCAGAGGAGGTGGCAGGTGCATCCTCCTCTCTCCCCTCCACCACAGACACATGCTGGGCAGCCATTTTACATTCATACCTTCCCTGAAAAAGTAGGTGTGGCCTGTCTCTCTGTATACCTCACTCTAGGCTGCTTAGACGTTAAGCTCCTCCTTTTTCATTGAGCAGCATAAACTCGCATCCGCAGGTATTTCGATTGTTAAATTGCCCTTAGCAGGTTTAGCAAAGTGAATCGGCCCCTGTAACTTTGGTAACAGAGGAACCCCACTTTAAATTTCATAAAGACACATTTTTGGGTGTAAATTATTGAGGAATTACCAGTCTAGTGTCCATGGCTCCACCATTGGTAAAATGCACATTCTCTGGCTGCGTTTTCTTTGTAATGCCGCCAGTACAGGCCACGTTTTAAGGATGCTTGAGTCCAGAGGAACTAATGAAGTCACCTGCTCTCAAGCATAGATATCCCTAAAATGTGGACCGTAATGGCACAATTTGAGAAACTGCTGTAATTCTTAATGGCTCTTTCTTCTCACAGAGGAAATGGGAGACTGTGAGATTCCCACTGGCCACCTATCCAATCTAGAACACGGGTGGCCAAACTGATCCTTGACTTCTACCAGAGTCCATGTTGTTTTCCAGGCCTCCTGTGGACCAGTAGAATGTTCCGGTTAGAAATGAATACACCTGTGCACCAGCAAGGTGGACTGGAAAATGTGATAGTTGGTGGTGACTCTGTGCACCAGCTTGTCTCGAAAACATGACAGTTAGTAATGACTACACCTATGCCCCAGCTAGGTAGTCTGGAACATGTGACAGTTAGTAATGACTACACCTGTGCACCAGCTAGGTAGTCTGAACAATGTGACAGTAATACCAACACCTGTGCACCAGCTAGGTAGTCTGAAAAATGTGACGGTTAGTAATGACTACACCTGTGCACCAGCTAGGTAGTCTGAACAATGTGACAGTAATACCAACACCTGTGCACCAGCTAGGTAGTCTGAAAAATGTGACGGTTAGTAATGACTACACCTGTGCACCAGCTAGGTGGTCTGAACAATGTGACAGTAATAACAACACCTGTGCACCAGCTAGGTGATCTGGAAAATGTGACAGTTAGTAATGACTACACCTATGCCCCAGCTAGGTGCTCTGGAAAATATAACATTAATGACTACACCTATGAATCAGCTACAGTAGGTGGTCTGGAAAATGTGACAGTAATGATTGCAGCTGTGCACCAGCTAGGTAGTCTGGAAAATGTGACAGTTAGTAATGATTGCAGCTGTGCACCAGCTAGGTAGTCTGGAAAATGTGACAGTTAGTAATAACTACACCTGTGCACCGGATAGGTAGTCTGGAACATGTGACAGTTAGTAATGACTACACCTGTGCATTAGATAGGTGGTCTGTGAAATGTGGCAGTAATGAATTTCATCGGTGCACCAGCTGGATGTTCTTGAAAACATGACCTGCTAGTAAACCTTGAGGACCGGTTTGGCCAGCCCTGTTCTAGAACATTATTATAGCACCGTGGCTGCTTAATGGCCTGAGATCCTGGTGTTCCCCTGCTGCAGCTGAACAGCTGCATGCTCTCTGCTTGTACCGGCATCAATACAAAGTACAGTATAAATATAGAAGCTTGCTCATCAGAAGAGATTACGTCAAGGCCTCACAGACTGCGGCGTACCTTTGAGATTCCTCTTCATCTGTTCAATTATGTAGGAGAGGGAATTAGAGGTCACACAGGAGGGGTGTTCATTACACGCAGCGAAAACCTGAATCCAATTTGTGGAGACTCCAACTTCAGAGGGGAAATTGCAACGCATGCAATCGATGGCAGAATCTCCTGCTATGCTCTCAGACTGCACAATATGTCAGTCATACTACACCTCGCTAAATGGCACGGTCCCCAGGCAGGGTAGTGTCTGCCGGTGCAGAGTGAGATGAGAGGGTATCATTGTAAGGAACCTGCAAAACCACCTCCAGTCTTATCAATTCAACCTCTTTCTTTGGTCCAGAGTCCGTGTCTCTGGCTAGAATTACATCATTGATGTTCGTACCACTTCTTATTAACTTCTGATTGGGTTAATCCAGCCAACCAGACGTGACTCCTTCAGTGGAGTGTTTTTGGGGTCCAGCATTCGGCAGGAGAGTGATCCCACAAGATTTGCTGCAGACCTATATCATTTTGTTGATCCACTAACTTCTTTTTGTATATTTAAGATCACTGTAAGAGATCTGCTGCTGTTTTTGTGTTCTTGAGAAGCTGAAGGTCAAAACCTTTAAACCATGCTGAATATATGCAAATGAATTCCCCTCCTAGTACAAAAGAGGAGTAGCTGTAAATTCAACAGGTGTTATCAATCCTGTAACATTATTATTGTTACTATCCTTTATTTGGCTCCACAAGGGATCCGCAGCGCCATTCTAAACCAGAGGGCAGGATCGGTGATGAAGTGAGTCTTTAGAGGCTGTTTGAAGTTTAGAGGAGAGTCTGATGGGGAGAGGTAGAGAGTTCCAGAGAAAAGGGGCAGCACGTGCAAACTATAATCACAGTCTCACAAAATACTGCGCTCCAATGTTAGAAAATGGTAACAATTCTAATGCTTATCCTCTGACTATTGACGATATGATTATTCTTTTATCCATAACGTTCACACTTTTGGGTTTCAAAATCTTGAACTTTCCTCCAATGATTTAGATATGGACTATAAAAAAAAAAAGTCTGTGTACGGTAGTAGGTCAATTCGTCTCTCATAGGTAGGCATGTGCAGAACCGGATTTACTCAGATATCAATACGGGATCTTATTGGCTATGTGACAGCTGATAGCCAAAGAGATCCCGTTTTGAGATCTGGGTTAATCTGGATCTACATATGCCTACTTACAGGTAAACAGAGTAGTTCCCATCCATATAAGGGTGTGCAGAGTATTTGATAGGTCACCATGTGTTACTTTGGCGAATATAGGTGCTCACATTTAAAGGAGTTTAATACACACATATCAGGTAATTAGACGTCTCCCAGTGTGGGTAGCCCTTTACATATATCCAAGTGTTATAAACTCTCTGCCAACCGTGCTTACATCTAACATCTAACCTCACATTTTATTCCGTCCCCCCTCTGGGAATATCCTTTTCCAAACAAGCAGTTGCTCCTCAGCCAGTGTATGCAGCCGGCAGGAGCACTGTGCATCACCAAGTGCCACATTCAAATAATCCACAGGTGACCTGGAAAACATGACCTGTGTTGGGTCCTGAGGACCGAGTTGGGGAACCAGTGATCTAGACTATCCCCCCTCCTAATTGGCAGATGAGTGCTTCACGTTGCCTGTTGTGTCTTTCTCTTGTCTTCACTGTGTATCACCAAAAATCAGAGCCAATCTAACAGACCCAATGTCATATTAAGACTCCGCACCCTAGAATTGCTCTAATGTGATTGTCAATATAATGAGTGTTACTAATGAACACAATAAATGAATTATGCCAAGACAGTGGTTCCCAAACTGTGTGCCACGGCACCCTTGGGGGGGCAGTTGCAGGGGTGCCTTGGATGGGTCCTCCAGCGCCAATTCAAATTATTAATGGTCTAGGTCAGTGGTTCCCAGTCCTAGTCCTCAAGTACCCCCAACAGTGCACATTTTCCAGAGACGGAGAGGGATAGATGTAGGAAAGGTCGTTCAGGGGTACACGCGCTATACTCCCACGTTATGTCAGGGGATATCCCATATCGCCATCTTGATGTGGCAGTGCGGTTCTTCGGTCTTCTAATGCTCTGTGGAGCTTGCTGGTCTTCGGCATCTTCAAATTAAAACCCTGCATGCGCCGGGTATACAGCGCCATCCATTTCCCAGCATCCCATGCAAACATTACCTGGCTCTGTTTTAATTTGAAGACGCCAAAGACCAGCAAGAGCCGGGGAGCATTAGATGGCTGGAGATACAGCTCACATCCGCTCGGCGAGGCCCCTAATTCCAGAGGGGTAATTTAACGTACTCCCATATCCAGATAATGAATAATAATACATTCTGGCGATGTCCCCGGTGAAGCAGGTCATGTGATTTAAGGATTGTTAAGCACATGATGATACATCTACCCCAGAATCACAAGTGAAATAATTAGCTCCACCTGTGGATCTTTCAAAATGTCTGAATAATGAGTGCACCTGTGCAGCGGTGGGGGGTACTTAAGGACCGAGGTTGAGAACCACTGGTGGGATGCGGTCAATATGCCGGCGGTCGAAATACCAACGCCGCAATCCAGACCGCCGCAATCCAGACCGCCGCAATGCCGGCACTTTGTCCCTCTATGGGTGTCCACGACACCCATAGAGGGAGAATAAAATAGCGTGCCAAGCGCAACGAGGCACCGGGTGAGCGCAGCGAGCCCAACAGGAGGGCGGGGGGGGGGCATCCGGCGCCGGGATTCCGGCATCAGTATTTCGACCGCCTGTTTATCATACTGGACCCCCACTGGTCAAGGTAATGGTTGGTGACTGCCAGTTATAAAACATGTGACATAAAAGAGAGTGAGCATAATTTGGAGAGGGGTGGGGTAACTTTTTCTGTAGTTGTATCAGAGGTAGTGATTACTGCACCTCTTAGGGGGGTATGCAATCCCGGCCAAAATTTTCGCCACCCGAAAAAACAGCCGAAATTTGCCTTTTCAGAGGGGGGGGGGGGGGGGTCGAAATGACATGGGTGAAAACGACCATGAATTCGCAAAGAACCACGTGACTTTGCGGGTGACGTTTTTTTCACCTGCCAAAAGTTTGGATTGAATATCCCCCTTAACCTTTCATTATCTTATCTTTGATACTTTCCTTTGTTTTGTAATACACTAATTAAGGTGCGGGATTCCTTACTGCATGAGGGGATGATGGCAAATTCACCAACGGAATCTAAAAATGGATTGGATTCTATTCTCACTAGAAATCATATCTTCTGTCGCTATAATTAGCAGAGGACATGATTGATCTGGGAAATGAATCCGCTGTGCATTGTAGTGGTTAGGAAGGACTTCTCCATTCTTTATGTACCCTTGATCTAAGCTGTTACTTTAGGGCAGGGCTGGGCAACACCGGCCCTCCAGATGTTGATGAACTAGACATCCCAGCATGCCTTGCATCAGTTTCAGCATGGCCACATAGCAAAACTAATGCAAAGCATCCTGGGATGTGTAGTTCATTAACATCTGGAGGGCCGGTGTTGCCCAGCCCTGCTCTAGGGGGACTTTTGTTACCTTTTAACCCAAACTTTTTGAAAGAGTTAACTAAATAGACCCCTGTATTTTTTTTATTTTTTTGTTACCCTTCACTGCGTCACTAAGGTTATATGATGACAATGTTCTAAGCCTGTGGTTTGGGATTTTGCTTTGTGCTATTGTCCGTGCCAGGACTCCCTGCTCTAATCCCATATTTGTTACGAATGATCAGTGATAATTCTCTGGTTCCCCGGCGTTGGAGCAACCTGTCCTGCTCGCAGGAACATGTGGTAGCCCAGCCATTGTCAAAGTATTCTCCTGATCGGATCTGACATAATCGGCCTTTGTGTTTCTGTTGGTGGATGATGATTGCCGTCCCTGCTGGACAGAATAGCGTTACACAAAGTATAATAAGAGCTGCCGCGGTTACGGGGGTAAGAATTGGGAACTACAAGTTGTCCTCACACAACCAAAAATGTGAATTTTTTTTCTTCCTTTTTTAAATCTAATTATAACATTTAAATATTTACGCTTCTGCGGAGCAATTCCGTATCGTCCTTTCGTATTGTCCTTTTTGTGAGGTCAGCAGTTATGTCACCATTATTGGGGACCACGCATAACGTTTTACTATGGGGCAGCAGGGAGTGATGGGGTATTGCACTCCGTAATGGTTTCGGCCTAGAGCACGGGTGGCCAAACCAGTCCTCGAGATCTACCAACGGTCCACATTTCCCAGACTCCCTAGCTGGTGCACAGCTGTAGTCATTACTAACTGTCACATTTTAAAACCTGCTGCTTTTATTCCTACTATAGATCCACAGGTTGCCTGGAAAACATGCACCGTTGGTAGATCTTGAGGACAGGTTTGGCCACCCCTGGCCTAGAGGATCGACCCGTGTTTAGGTCCACAATACCATGGTCAACGGCGTCTAGTTAGATGCCTAAACTACGCTTGGCGCACTATTATAATCTAAATTTGTCCACTTGGATAATAAAGTAGGAACCAAGGAGACCGGCACAAAAAAAAAAAAACCACGAAAAACTTGTGCTACTGTTGACCCATGTTCCCATCGATCCTTCACTTCCCTCGATCTAGCATCACTGTCTTTCTAAAAGGGGTTGACCAAGTTTAGACGTGTAACTAGACACCTTCCGGCACTAGTGGTCCGCCATGGTATTGTAGCCTTCAACCGCCGTTTGTATACGTTCGGTAATTACATTCTCTGGGCAGAATGACGCATGTTAGTGTTCTTCCGCTGGACGGGTTGCCGTTTATGCCAATTTGTTAAATTGCAACACGTTATCAATGGCGAAATCACTTGCTGTGATGGGCATGTAGCACTGTATAAGGCACTAATGTGATAACGTATATCAGAACGTACGGTGTACAGTATTCATTCTCCTATCACTGCTGTTGCTGACCCACACGGCTGGACTAAGGGATGCTGGGGGCCCCAGGGCACCTAACTTGTGGGGGCCCCTACCAATACAGTTGGGATCATGATGATAGACTGGAGATATTATAAAAAATCTCAATTTGTAAATTATAGTAGTGTTACAAGTGTGCGTGCCCAGTACACCTTAAGGAATGGGGGGGGGTGGGTACTTATGTAATATCTGGGCTCCCGTTTTTCTTATGAGACCGCGTCCCCTCGCTGCACTCGCCACGCTTCGGGCACGGTGGCTCGCTGCGCTCGCCACACTATATAAAATCAACTCCATGCGTAGTTGGATAGTAGGGGTATGAAAAAATGGGGTGCATTTAACATGGGAGCCCAGATAATACATAAGTACCGGGGGGTGTAATAGGGTGTGAGAGATCTTTTATGATAGTTTTCTGTTTTAAAGCGGCAATCATTTATACTACAAAACCAGGTTGATTGTGCTTGTAAATGATTGCCACTTTAAAAAAAAAAAAAAAAAAAAAGGTAGAACTCACCTTCTGATTCTCACACCCTATTAAATTCCGTTCGCAGAACCCACAGTTCATGTTATGCCCTAGTCCCCGCCCATAAGCACACACACACATATGATGTAGCAATATGTGGAGGACCTTTGTGTTTACGGGTGGTCCCTGGGTGAACATAAAATCCAGCACAGCTGATCCACATTCTGGTGTCTGAAATTGGAGTGCGTTATCTGTGTATAATGAGACATTTCTATAATACAAATATAATAACTTGTGGTATTATTGCATTTGCTGCTTAAGCAAATACCAGCATTAGTAAGGATTACCAGGTATGTGTACTGTAGCCAGTACCAGTGCATAACAACATAGAATTTGACGGCAGATAAGAACCACTTGGCCCATCTAGTCTGACCCTTTTTTAAACATGTTACCTCAAACCATATTTGATCCTTATTTCTTTGCAGGATATCAATATGCCTATCCCAAGCATGTTTAAATTGTACTTGCCTCTACCACCTCTGATGGGAGGCTATTCCACTTATCCACTACTCTTTCTGTGAAGTAATTCTTCCTCAGATTTCCCCTGAATCTTCCTCCCTCTAGTTTCAGTGCATGTCCTCGTGTTCTGCTGCTCCTCTTCCTGTGAAGAATGTCTCCCACCTGTACCTTGTTAAAGCCCTTGATATATTTGAATGTTTCTATCATGTCCCCCTTTTGCCCTAAAATATACATATTAAGATCTTTTAGTCTTTCCTGGTACGTTTTGTGATGTAGGCCATGCACCATTTTAGTTGCTCTTCTTTGTACAGTCTCTAATGTATTTATATCCTTCTGGAGATATGTCCTCCAGAACTGAACACAATACTCTAGGTGAGGTCGTACCAATGACCTATACAGTGGCATTGACTTGCCTTCTTCATTGCTTTGTTACATTGCCTACCTGCCTTTAAGTCCCCTGAAATAGTGACACCTAGATCCCTCTCTTCCTCTGTAGTTTCCATTATAGTGCCATTTATACTATATTTAGTCATCTGTATGTTAGTGCTTTTAAACAGAACTGCGAACAATAAAATCTGTATTGGGGATTGGAAATCTAGTTATATACATAACATTGTCTTCATTTCCTATAGGTTCAAGCCCAAGTGCGTCATACCAAAGCTGCGTTTGACAGGCTGAAAACAGATGTGTGTGAGAAAGTGGACCTTCTCAGGGCCAGTAGATGTAACCTCCTGTCTCACGTTTTGACCACATATCAGGTAATAACGCGTTTCGCGATCCAATCTGCGCCGCACTTGTTTCCAGACTTCACAGCTTGAGGTCCTTCAGACATCGCAAGAGTTTTAGTAGTTGACTAGAATCTTCATTTGAAAATTGTTTGCAATGTTGTTGTCAGGCTGGGTACACACTAAACTTTGTACATTTTGTCATTCAGCGGCGAATCAGAATGATAAATCGAGCCACATCATCCTGTGTGTACAAACTATTGCGCGCTCCCGTGAGTTGTTTGCCGCTTCTTTTGCTCGTCCCTACATGCTGCCCAGTTTGGGGATGTTATTAATGATGATTAGCGCAGTGTATACACACTACTAATATATATCCAATATATCGGTAACGTCCAAATTTCCGAATGATGCACGATAGATTGCCCAGTGTGTGTGCACTCATCATCATTCATCCGGGAGATCAATGGAAATCGTTGACAACATTGCATTGTTTGCCCTTCTAGTAGACAGGTTCTCAAACTCGGTCCGCAGGACAACACACAGTGCGTGTTTTGCAGGTCTCCTCACAGAATCACAAGTGAAACAATCAGCTCCACCCGTGGATCTTTTGAAATGTGTCAGTCAGTAATGAGTGCATCTGTCGGGTGACCTGGAAAATGTGAACTGTATAGGGTCCCAAGGACAGAGTTTGAGAACCACTGTTCTAGTGTGTACCCAGCTTTACCCTGACCTATTGCTTGTTCCGTGCCTCAGTTGTCGTTTCTTGCTTCGGTAGACAACACTACTTCACTTTTGGGAGAAAACCTCTCACACAATGGCTGCAATACATGAGAGCTTCAAGGGTTACCAGCCGTATGAATTCACTACACTAAAGGTAAGCGGCTTCTTTGGTGGTCATGAATTTCAGTGGATTTCAATGGGAAATGACTAATGCAGAGCCATCTAGGAGCCAGCAGCAGCCTTTAAGAAATCATTATTATATTCATCAGTAGAAATGAACGTTAGATATCCAATATACCTAGGAATTACTGCTGGCACCTATCTCCTGGCATTTGTCCAGCCCCGACATAAGCACTAGCCTAGCAGACATTGGCGTAGGGTGTGCAGACAAGGGGGTACACTTACAGCCACTCAGCCATGATACCAATCGGACCTGGGGTGCAGAAATCGCATTGATCACTTTAGTGGAACTTTACTGACCCTGCATTATCTTAGACTGGTGTGATATAAAAAGTCCGCTTTTTAGAACGTCGAACTGTTAACGTGTTTTAAATGTCGACATGGATGTCAGGTGGACCAGAAATATGTTGTCATTCACAAATGTTGACATGGTTAGTAGTCTTCATTCTAGCACCATGCTCCTTGAAAAATCCTTGTAGTTCCTCCTTCCTGCCTGCGGTGTCACTGTCTGCTGTAGTGTTTCTACAACGGTCTGGTTGTATCTCAACACTGTGACACAAACCAGACTGTTCTTGAAGTATCACAGCAGACAGCGACACCCCAGGCAAGAAGGAGGAACTGCAAGGATTTTACAAGTTCATATACCTGTATATTGACAACTGAATGTTGACCTACAGGATATTTTGCATATTTTAGCCCAACCATAAAAATAAAAAAAATGTTCTGTCAACATTTGCTGGTTGCCATTTTTCATGTTGGCATAACGTCTGTGTCGACATACTGACCGGATACCACCTTAGACGCGGATCTGTATTCTCATTCATAAAACACAACTCTATTTACGCTCTGCGTATTTCATTTATTTCCAGTTTCTTATATAGTGCAGCCAATTCCGTTGCGCTTTCCAATAGAATTTGCCCTTCTCCCTTGTGTCTGTGTTTAGTATTGCATTAATGTTTGTCCAGTAGTGTTGTTATGTTCAGTGTGTATTTAGAGTTGCAAGTAGCTTTACAATCTGATTTCCTAGCCTCATTTGTGTATTCTTTTTATGTGCATTTTTTCTTTTAATACCTCTTTTTATAAATATATATTGTTTAATAATTGAATACATTTGAAGTGTTGACAATTGGCAGCAAGCCTGGGGAAGCGGCCATTTTGTGCACAGAGCCAATGAGAAGCTGCCTTCTCAGCGATGTCACTAAGCATCTATTGGACTGCTAGACATATAGGACTTCAGATGAGAATGCATTATTCCTTAATTGTTACTCATTTGCAAAGTATAAACAACCTGGTTTTGCCCTGTAAATGATTGCTGCTTTAACCCCTTCCTGGCGCAGCATGTTTTTGCCTTCCTGACAGAGCCCTTTTTTTCAAATCTGACATGTATCACTTAAGTGGGGATAACTTTTTTTTGCTTTTACTTATCCCAGTGATTTTGAGATTGTTTTCTCGTGACACATTGTACTTCAAGTTAGTGGTAAATTTGGGTCGATACAGTCTGTGTTTTTTTGTGAAAAATACCAAAATGTCGTAAAAAAATGGAAAATTTAGCAATTTTCAAAATGTTAAATTTTCTGCTTGTGAGACAAATAATCATACCACTCACAATAGTTAATAACTAACATAGACCATATGTCTACTTTATGTTTCCATCATTATTTCAACATCCTTTTAATTTTTTTGGACACTAGGAGGCTTAAAATATGAATAGCAAATTCTCAAATTTTCAAGAAAATTTCAAACACTGATTTTTTTTAGGGACCAGTTCAGTTCTGATGTGACTTTGAGGGACTTGTATGTGAGACACCCCCATAAATGATGCCATTTCAAAAACTGCACCCCTCACATTATTCAAAACAGCATTTTGGAAGTTTGTTAACCCTTTAGGTGTTTCACAGGAATTAAAACAAAGTGTAGGTGAAATTTCAAAATTTCATTTTTTTTGCAGATTTGCAATTTTAATACATTTTTCTAAGGAACACAGTAGATTTTACTAGAGAAATGTGACTAAAAATTGATTCCCCCAATTCTTTTGTTTTCATAAATATCCTATATGTGGCCCTAGTGTGCACGTTGACCAAACCACAGGCTTCATAATAGAAGGAGCACCTACTTGATTTTGGAGCCTCCTTTTTATGAGATTATTTTTTAGGCACCATGTAGGTTTCTAGGCACCATAAGATGCTAAAAGTTAGGAACCCCCCCACAAGTGACCCCATTTTGCAAACTACACCCCTCAGGGAATTCATCTAGGGGTATAGTGTACATTTCAAACCCCCAGGGGTTTCACCAATTGTGGTACAACTGGGCTGTGAAAATGAAAAATTACATTTTTTACACAAAAATGCAGTTCTGGCTCAAAATTTTTCATTTTCACAAGGAATGAAGGAGACAAAGCACCCCAAAATCTGTGCCCCAATTTCTCCTGAGTACGGCAATGCCTCACATGTGACCAAAAAATACCATTTGGGTGCATGGCAGGACTCAGAAGGGAAGGAGTGATTTTTGGATTTTGCAGCTCAGATTCTGGTGGAATGTTGGTGGGTGCTATGTCGCATTAGCAAGACCCCCGAAGCACCAATACAGTGGAACCCCCCCACAAGTGACCCCATTTTGCAAACTACACCCCTCAGGGAATTCATCTAGGGGTATAGTGTACATTTCAAACCCCCAGGGGTTTCACCAATTTTGATACAACTGGGCTGTGAAAATGAAAAATTACATTTTTTACACAAAAATGCAGTTCTGGCTCAAAATTTTTCATTTTCACAAGGAATGAAGGAGACAAAGCACCCCAAAATCTGTGCCCCAATTTCTCCCGAGTACGGCAATGCCTCATATGCGACCAAAAAATACCAGTTGGGTGCATGGCAGGACTCAGAAGGGAAGGAGTGATTTTTGGATTTTGCAGCTCAGATTCTGGTGGAATGAATGGTGGGTGCTATGTGGCATTAGCAAGACCCCCGAAGCACGGTGAAATGATGAACCTAATAATCCATAGATGTGTGGTATATTTTAAAACACTCCTTTATACATAGGCCGGGTTTGTCGGGGCAAGTTTCACAGTGGAAAATAGTATCCTTTCTTATTCCCTTTTTATAGCAAACTTTGCACCTTTTTTGTGTCCTGCCCTTTCTTGCAGTGGAGGGGATTTCGTTAGGAAAATGCTGCCCTGGTACAATACGGGGGCCAGTACTAGAAGTACTGGGGCCCTCTGCCTGCTGGTTCCCAAATATTAGGCCCTTTATGACTTCCTCTTGAAAGTGCATAAATGTCCCCCTCTGACTGGTAGAACGGAATAGCACGTAAGCGTTACAGTGCCATCTGGATGATATACACGGCCAGCTTCTTGTACCAGATTTTTGTTTTCCGCAGGGGACTGTACGGCTTCAGTACCTGATCTGAAAGATCCACTCCGCCTATGTACCTATTGTAATCTAGGATACAATTAGGTTTTGAGGTGTGGGTACTGGTACCTCGTACAGGGATGGAGGTGGTACTGTCTCTATGAATTGTTGTCAGTATAAGGACATCCCGGTACTTGTAAGTTATCCGGGCTGCCGATTTCTAAATCGGGTCGGATCGGGCACATCGCATCGCATTGCATGCGACCATCGGATGCGATGCGATGCGATGACCCGATTTTTCCATAGGAATCAATGTTAAAATGGACTGAGTCCATTTTAACATGGAATTCAATGGGAAAAAGGGGTCCTTTTCATACCCCTACTATCCAAGTGGGCATGGAGTTGGATATAAACCTGTGGCGAGCGTAGCGAGCCACCGAGCCCGAAGCGTGGCGAGCGTAGCGAGCCCCGCGAGGGGACACAGAATACCGACCCCTCGCGGGGCTCGCTTCGCTCGCCACGCTTCGGGCTCGGTGGCTCGCTACGCTCGCCACAGGTTTATATCCAACTCCTCTACAGGGGTCCACCTAGCAAATGATGACGTGGGGTTTTGAGCAATAAACTGCTGGGCATATAAATTACTTTGGTCCACCATTAAATTTATAAAATCATCAGAGAAAAATAATTTGAAAAAGTCAATTTCTCTGAGACCTGTTGAATCAAATTGGATTCCTGGGATGGCCAAAAACTCAGGAACCTGGGGCTCAAAATTGTCTGGTGGTGGGGTCCATACGGGATCAATCATTTGGGGGGGGGGTCTCAGCTGCTCTACGGGGGCGTCTTTGAGGGGGTCCCTCATCACTAGAGGAGGAAGAGGAGCTTAAGACGAATCCTTCAAATTCCCCGCTTGCATCACTGGCTGTGTCAGAGTCAGAGGCAAGCATGGCATATGCCTCCTCCGCTGAATACATTCTTCTGGATGACTGGGATGACATTTGGGATGCCATTTTTATTTTTGTGTTTCTGTAAGTGTAATGTTTCAACACGTGTATAGTGTAGGGGGGTACAAACTTTATTTCAACACGGGGGGTATGTAGTGTGTAGTGTGTATGTAGTGCAGAAAAAAAATACTTTATACAGGAATTTGATCCCAATAAAAAAAAAAAATAATTGAAGGGGTTTAAAAAAAAAAAAAGGTCCTGCGCCAAAAATTGAGCACAGATGTTGGTCAGTAACGTCCGTCACTGAACAGCGCTCAAAGGCAACAGGACACCCACAAAAGCAACGTGGGTGTAAAAACAATTAAAAAAAAAAAATACCACAGCACTCTCCAAAAAAAAAACAATTAAAAAAAACTGCAGAAAAAAAATTATATCAACCCTGTGCCAAAAATGCTGTTCAGTGATGTACGTCACTGATCAGCGGCCACAGGACACCCACAAAAGCAATGTGGGTGTAATAAACCACAGCACTCTCCAAAAAAAAAAAAATTTAAAAAAACTGCAGAAAAAAATTATATCAACCCTGTGCCAAAAATGCTGTTCAGTGATGTACGTCACTGATCAGCGGCCACAGGACACCCACAAAAGCAACGTGGGTGTAATAAACCACAGCACTCTCCAAAAAAAAAAAAACAATTTAAAAAAACTGCAGAAAAAAAATGATATCAACCCTGTGCCAAAAATGCTGTTCAGTGATGTACGTCACTGATCAGCGGCCACAGGACACCCACAAAAGCAACGTGGGTGTAAAAACAAAACCCCACTGCAACCCCCCCCCCCAAAAAAAAACTGCAGATCAGTGATGCAACACTGATTAGCAGTGAGGGGCAGCAGGCAGACAACTGTGGGTGCAACCTGACTGGGTATATATAAAAAAAAAAACCTGGACCCCCAAAAAGTTGCTGATCAGTTAATTAATTTAAACTGATCAGCACAAAAGGGGGGGCAGCAGTCAGTTGCACAGGCAGCACAACCTTTGGTGCAACTGACAGGTATATATATAAAAAAAAAAATAAAAAAAAAAAAGTTGCTGATCAGCACAGATATACTGATCAGCACAAAAGGGGTGCAGCAGACACAAAATATAGCACTCTCTATCACTCTCTGTCACTATCTCTCACGATCTGTGACTCTATGACACTGCAGCAGCAGGACACAGGAAGTCACAAGATCCAGGAAGCATCCAGCTGCTGGCAGCACGCTACCAGCCGTGATCAGCGGTGATCAGGTAAGTATCAGGCAAGGTTCAGGTATGTATAGCATGACAGAGTGGCCGGTGACCGCTCTGCACGCAATTCCAGACCGGAATGACGTCTGCAGCGCATTCACCGTTAGTTTAAATGACGCACCTTGGCTGTGATTGGTCCGTCGGTCCGACGAACCAATCACAGCCTTGGGGGCAGGTGGGGTGAGGTGGGGTGAGGTGTGGTCATCACCGGTGACCCCCTCATGCCCCCTCACACCCGGCGGTGATTGACACCTGTGTTACCGAGCGTCTGATTCGCCGGTAACACAGGAAAACGCTGCGACTGGCTGTTCACATTGAACAGCCAATCACAGCGATCGCCGACGGGGGGGAGGCATCGCCACCCCCCCTGGGCATGCAGGGACAGCAGACATGTTTAAACTGTCACCGCGTCTATAGACGCGGGGACAGTTTAAAGTCATGACGTATATATACGTCATGTGTCGGGAAGTACATCCCGGCCATGACGTATATATACGTCAAATGTCGGGAAGGGGTTAAAATTAGCCCCGTACCTCCGTCATCTCAGACCCTATTACTGTACATTTACCAGCTAGTAAATTGTTTTGTCCATTGAGGCCATCTATTACAGTTACTTAGCTGATGCTTCCTTTTAAACCAGTAATCAGGGAGCAGGGGTAAATTACCCCAAATGGGGTACAAATGAAATTCCTGTGGGTAATGGACGGTCGCACAGCAAAGACCCAGCCGGGCATACATATGAATCTAAATGCATGGCCGACTGTGTCTCGGCATTACTCCCAGGAATTTCATTGCATATGTAATCGTACGGACGGTGTAATGGTTAGCATTACTGCCTCACAGCGCTGAGGTCATGGGTTCTATTCCCACCATGTGTTATATATACGGGGCAGTTCGGATGGTGTAATGGTTATAGCATTACTGCCTCACAGCACTGAGGTCATGGGTTCTATCCCCACCATGTGTTGTATATACGGGGCAGTACGGATGGTGTAATGGTTATAGCATTACTGCCTCACAGCGCTGAGGTCATGGGTTCTATCCCCACCATGTGTTATATATACGGGGCAGTACGGATGGTGTAATGGTTAGCATTACTGCCTCACAGCGCTGAGGTCATGGGTTCTATTCCCACCATGGGTTATATATACGGGGCAGTACGGACGGTGTAATGGTTAGCATTACTGCCTCACAGCACTGAGGTCATGGCTTCTATCCCCACCATGTGTTATATATACGGGGCAGTACGGACGGTGTAATGGTTATAGCATTACTGCCTCACAGCGCTGAGGTCATGGGTTCTATTCCCGCCATGTGTTATATATACGGGGCAGTACGGACGGTGTAATGGTTAGCATTACTGCCTCACAGCACTGAGGTCATGGGTTCTATCCCCACCATGTGTTATATATACGGGGCAGTACGGATGGTGTAATGGTTAGCATTACTGCCTCACAGCGCTAAGGTCATGGGTTCTATCCCCACCATGTGTTATATATACTTGGCAGTACGGATGGTGTAATGGTTAGCATTACTGCCTCACAGCACTGAGGTCATGGGTTCTATCCCCACCATGTGTTATATATACAGGGCAGTACGGATGGTGTAATGGTTAGCATTACTGCCTCACAGCACTGAGGTCATGGGTTCTATTCCCACCATGTGTTATATATACGGGGCAGTACGGATGGTGTAATGGTTAGCATTACTGCCTCACAGCGCTCTATTCCCACCATGTGTTATATATACGGGGCAGTATGGATGGTGTAATGGTTAGCATTACTGCCTCACAGCGCTGAGGTCATGGGTTCTATCCCCACCATGTGTTATATATACGGGGCAGTACAGATGGTGTAATGGTTAGCATTACTGCCTCACAGCACTGAGGTCATGGGTTCTATCCCCACCATGTGTTATATATACGGGGCAGCACGGATGGTGTAATGGTTACATTACTGCCTCACAGCGCTGAGGTCATGGGTTCTATTCCCACCATGTGTTATATATACGGGGCAGTACGGATGGTGTAATGGTTAGCATTACTGCCTCACAGCGCTCTATTCCCACCATGTGTTATATATACGGGGCAGTATGGATGGTGTAATGGTTAGCATTACTGCCTCACAGCGCTGAGGTCATGGGTTCTATCCCCACCATGTGTTATATATACGGGGCAGTACGGATGGTGTAATGGTTAGCATTACTGCCTCACAGCGCTCTATTCCCACCATGTGTTATATATACGGGGCAGTACGGACGGTGTAATGGTTATAGCATTACTGCCTCACAGCACTGAGGTCATGGGTTCTATTCCCACCATGTGTTATATATACGGGGCAGTACGGATGGTGTAATGGTTAGCATTACTGCCTCACAGCGCTCTATTCCCACCATGTGTTATATATACGGGGCAGTATGGATGGTGTAATGGTTACATTACTGCCTCACAGCACTGAGGTCATGGGTTCTATCCCCACCATGTGTTATATATACGGGGCAGCATGGACGGTGTAATGGTTAGCATTACTGCCTCACAGCACTGAGGTCATGGGTTCTATTCCCACAATGTGTTATATATACGGGGCAGTACGGATGGTGTAATGGTTACATTACTGCCTCACAGCACTGAGGTCATGGGTTCTATCCCCACCATGTGTTATATATACGGGGCAGTACGGATGGTGTAATGGTTACATTACTCCTCACAGCGCTGAGGTCATGGGTTCCATTCCCACCATGGCTCTAATTGTGCACAGTTTGTATATTCTCCCCGTGCTTGCGTGGGTTTCCTCCGGGTACTCCGATTTCCTCTCACAGTCCAAAAATTATTATTATTGTTTATTTGTAGGGCCCCACATGGGTTCTGACAATATATAGATGAGCAAAAATGCAAGAGAACAGTGACTGACCGTACAAATACAAGTTATGACAAGTACATGGTAAATAAAAAACAGATGCAGTAGCGGACACTGAAGCTATTTAACCAGTCACAAAGATATACAGTATTCTTAGAGAAGCACATGAGGAGAGAGGGCCGTGCTCGTGAGGACAGACTGGGGTGACACAGCAGGGGTCGAAATGAGCACTAATATAATTTTATAACAAGAATTGGTTAGATTTGATGAAGAAGTAGCTCTTAAGGGCCCGTTTAAAGTTTTGGAGGGAGGTGGCAAGTCTGGTAGGGATATACAGTTGTCTTCAAAATTATTCAACCCCCACTGAAATTGAATGTTTTGGCCAGTTTGACATTGATTTTGATCATTCAGTCATCTTGCTTACATTTACATGAAAGAGGCACTTGTAGGTCAGAGAAATATAAACTTAAGTTTATAATGAAATAACCACAAATGTCTTTTCTGTGCTCACATCATTATTAGTTTTTATTCAACCCCCAAGTGACATTCAATCTTAGTACTTAGTACAACATCCTTTTACAGTTATAACAGCTTTTAAACGTGAAGCATAGCTTGACACAAGTGTCTTGCAGCGATCTACGGGTATCTTCGCCCATTCTTCATGGGCAAAAGCCTCCAGTTCAGTCAAATTCTTAGGCTTGCGCACTGCAACTGCTTTCTTTAAGTCCCACCAGAGGTTCTCAATCGGATTTAAGTCTGGTGACTGCGATGGCCACTCCAAAATGTTCCAGCCTTTCCTCTGCAACCATGCTCTAGTGGACTTGGAGGTATGCTTGGGATCATTGTCCTGTTGAAAGGTCCAACGTCTCCCAAGCCTCAGGTGTGTGACGGACTGCATCACATTTTCATCCAATATCTCCTGGTACTGAAGAGAATTCATGGTACCTTGTACACGCTGAAGCTTCCCTGTACCTGCAGAAGCAAAACAGCCCCAAAGCATAATTGACCCTCCGCCATGCTTCACAGTAGGCAAGGTGTTCTTTTCGTCATATGCCTTGTTCTTCCTCCTCCAAACATAGCGTTGATCCATGGGCCCAAACAGTTCTAATTTTGTTTCATCAGTCCACAGAACACTATCCCACAACTTTTGTGGTTTGCCCACATGACTTTTGGCATACTGCAGTCGACTCTTCTTATTCTTGGGAGACAGCAAGGGGGTGCGCCTGGGGGTTCTGGCATGGAGACCTTCATTACGCAGTGTGCGCCTTATTGTCTGAGCTGAAACTTCTATACCCACATCTGACAAATCTTTTTTCAGTTCCTCAGCAGTCACACGGGGACTTTTATCCACTCTACGCTTCAGGTAGCGCACAGCAGTCGAAGTCAGGATCTTCTTTCTTCCACGACCAGGTAGCATTTCAATAGTGCCCTTTGCCTTGAATTTGCGAATGATGCTTCCTATGGTGTCTCTTGGTATGTTTAACTTCTTTGCAATCTTCTTATAGCCATTGCCCTTCCTGTGAAGACAAATCACCTCTTCTCTTGTCTTCCTGGACCATTCTCTTGACTTCACCATGTTTGTAACCACACCAGTAAATGTCTAGAAGGAGCTGAGTATCACAGTCATTTTAAAGCTGCCTAATTGGTGCTTATTATGCTTGATTGGTGCTCGGTGACATCCACAGGTGTTTTCAATACCTGATTGAAAACACCAGAATTAACCTCTCTTCTTCAGAGTGGTAGTCTTTAAGGGGTTGAATAATTGTGGCAATGAAGAAACCACAAAATACACATTTACTACTGTGTTATATAAACAATTGATGTCATTTTAGTTGCATTTTGTTCTTTAAAACGTCCTTGTAGGATTTCATTCTGAATACAATTCCAAATGTACACTATAGTCCCTAAACCTCTTTACAGCATTGGGGGTTGAATAATTTTGAACACAACTGTATACTGGTAGGTTATATGGCTCCCAACAAACTAACCCTAGAATGTCTGTGTGTGCGTGTACATGTGGTAGGGAATATAGATTGTAAGCTCCACTGGGGCAGGGACGGATGTGAATGTTCATATATTCTCTGTACGGCGCTGCGGAATATGTGTGCGCTATATAAGAAACTGTTAATAAATAAATATAGATTCTATATGCATGCCCGGCTGTGTGTGTGACGGTACTGTAGTGTATAAGGACCTGATGCAGTTATTGAACAGAACCCTTCCCTAGAAGATATTTCTGGCCTCCAGCATCACAAATTACCAGCGTGTGTGTGGGCGCCGAGCGAATGGCACAACAGGAAGAAATATTGTTTGCTATTGTGACAGTTTCCAGCTCGTTCCCCTTGTTCGGCTATTTCTGTCATCGCGGCAGCGACCCGTCCTGATTAAATAAGCGGATTTCTGAGCCAGCTCTGGAAGCCAAAGCGATGTCTCGGAATTCTGGGAATGAGAAGAGAACAGGTGCTGTGTCCTGACACCAAGGCATCCTGGGAGATTACACACAAACACACTACACCAGGGGTGGCCAACCAATCGGAGACAAAGAGCCAAAAAATTTGTTCCGTTAAGACAAAGAGCCACAACCATTAAAAATGGGCGTGGCCTAGCTCCCAGGAGGCCACGCCCCATTTTAAACTTTTAAATATACATATAACTCAAAAGTTGGGAGGCACACACAGGTCTTATAGCGCAGTAAATAAAGTAATAAGAAGCGGACACTAAGATCTCATCAAGCTTGATGTCCGGGTATGTATGTATGTATATATGTGTATATATATATATATATATACACATACAGAATACACTCCTCAGATAAGGTAAATAGCAGGGTTCCGTGCCAGGAAAAATCAATAAAGAAGCAGTCACCAGCAGACAAAGAGGGCCAGCACACCCTTGTAGCAAAAAAACTAATAATGAACAATTTATTATGCACAATGATCAATACTTATCTACGGCTAAAGACAGCAACATGGTATACAACCATAGTAGAGCCCTGAGAGGCCATTTCGGTAATGAAGTACCGTTACCAAAGGGCATCAACCTAACAATGGTACAGAGAGCATATAAATATGGTAAATCTCACCTGTGCATAATGTGTAAAAATTGTAAATCCGGTTAGGTAACCTGTGCTACCTAATCCCCCATCACAGCGGATACACGGTGCTGGCGTCCCGGAAGTAGAGTGGGGCGCCGGAATCAAAACACTGCATCATCATACGGGGGGACAGCAAAAAGGTTCCCTCGTCCCAGAAGTGATGTTAGTAGTCATAGCAACGCAGTTAAACAACTGTCACGCTATGACGACTGTCTAGCGTGGAAGCGCATGCGAGGGTCATCACGGCCGTGGCCTGTCGCACTGTGATGCACACAGTGCAAGACGCAGGAGGCAAGGGAGGGAGGATGAAAGGGAGGGAGCCGCACAAATGAAAGAGAAGAGCCGCATGCGGCTCGAGAGCCGCGGGTTGGCCACCGCTGCACTACACCATGGGGAGAGAGGCTGCTGGGGGACGACGCATCGATGGGTTTACTCTTTGTTATACAGAATCAATATTTTTGAGGAAAACCTACCGCAATCGGTGATATACAAGTTTGGATTCCTCTCTGAATCAGGCCTTGGATCTTGAATTCTCTCTGTGACACAAGATAGCAGCATATCATTGATGGACAGTAAGCCTATTAGAGCGCTCCTTATTTTTGGCTACACGCCGGTGTTAGAGACCTAGAACCTTGCAGACTATTTTCTTGGTCATGCTTATGTTACTAGGGATTGATTAAAATACTAGTAAGCCCGCTAGAAGCAAAAGCTTTGAAAGCTAGTCTGCTACCTTCTTTTTTTGCATGTGTGAGAAAGAGATGTAGTTTCACTCTCTGCCAGCAGATGGCAGTGTTTCGGAGACTCAGACACATATAGAGATGATGTGGTACATCATCAAGCCCCTCCCCCAGTACTGAGTACAAATCCTGCGGGTCTTTGGGGAGGGGTTAAATGATGCCGTTTTCAGCTATAGCCCCGCCCTCCTCCTGGTTGTGCAATTGCATACCTCCCAACATTTGGTAGAGGAGGCCGAAAATGAGACGTGGCCTATGTAGAAGGGGGCCCTGTTTTCTGTCGCTACAGGGACATGCCAGCACCATGTAAGCTGCTGGCCATGCCCCCAGCCCCTCTGCCTCTCTGAATAGAAGCTGTGCACATGCCAAAGGTCAGTCCTTCTCATTACCTCGGATAACTTCATCCACAATGTGAGGAAAATAACAATAATAAAAAGAATTGAGTTTATACAGCACTATTTCTCCAATAGAATAAACCCAGCAATACCGGTAGGCCCAGCTCGCTGCTGTGGTAATCCCATGCATGCAGATGTATCACATCCATTACTATGTGTATTTGGAGATTGGTATACACACCAGGTGGGAGATGCCTGTTTTTGCAGTATTTGCCCGGGGAGAACAATTTAGTTGTCTGAATCCAGACAGTTGCGCCCTCTAGTGGCCGTTATACTGGTGCATAACATAGGATTTAGTCTACAGATGTATACTGTATATTGTATTTAGAAAGGAAGGTTATCATAGGGGACTTTAAAATAAAACTTATCTTATGAAAGTACATTTTGGCCGAGAACAGGTTCAGAAACCCAGTTCCTGATGATGTCATATTTAATTAGAAGCTCAGGAACTGAGTTCCTGCTGGTTCCTGCTGAAAAATAGCACTGGCTATGGGCAGCCAATCAGATACTATCTATAATCTTCTAGCAGATGCTAAATAAATAAGAAGTAGATTCTGATTGGTTGCCTATAGCAACATCCCACGTGGAATAGAACTCCCATGTTAGAAAATGTCCCCATTGTTCCCAGAAGGGGTCAGGGGGTGACATGTGGTTTAGATGGAGCCAGATAACGCACTGTGTCACCGTAACCGATCTCTGCACTGTGGAGCAGATGTGTGTGATGTGCCCACTAGAGGTCACCATTATGAAGCGGAGAACAGTGTGTTGCACCAAGGACACATATAATGTATGTAGTGGAACACCATCTGCTCATAGACCTAATACAACATTGTAGGGTTGTGCGTCAATTTCCCGATGGTTCTTGACCATCAGGAGAAACCTTCACCATTGATTGTTGCAGTCTGCGAAAAAATGGCCGCTCGTGCGCATCACAGGCCCGAAATGGGGATTGTTACCCATCTGCAGATCTTAAATAATATTGAAATCAGTGGGGATAAAATTTTCTGTCCCATAAAATGAATGAGAACAGTGACTTTATGACAAGTACATTTGTTCCGGTCGCCATAGTAGACACCTTGGGTCAGTTCTGTTTTTACATCAATTGAGAAAATGTTCTACAACGTTACGGCCCAGTGGCCCCTGGGTCAGGTCTGGGTCTGGCTTCTGCGTGATGTTTGCATATTCTCCCTGTGCTTGTGTGAGCTTTCCCTGGGTGCTCCGAATCCTACTGACCTGTGCGCACGTGTACCTGCGGTGGGCAAGTCCAATCGGAAGCCCCACGTTGCATTTGGAAATCATCCCCTAGTATACTGGGACGGTATCATTGCTGCATATTCCCAGCACAGATCTTCTAAAGTCCCCAAGTAAATGGGCGGCAGTCTGTGAGAATCCTCTATGGAGACTTGTAGAGGAAATGGTCTGATACCGGGGAACTCTCTATGAATAATTTCTAATGTGTGGGGCTCCAGCTTCTCTGCCTGCAATCTGTCCATTTCTAAACTAACCTTATTCTATATAACTACTGTCATCCGCACTATACTAACACTACTCTCCGCTCCTCTGCAGAGTTTGCAGGATCCGGTGGACAAGCTCAGCAATCAGTCTAAGAAGAGAACAAAAGCCAAGAAAAACCTTCCCAAAGAGCAGAATGAGGATCAGTAAGTAGTACAGAATGACAAAGTAATAATACAGCGAGGCCCGATAAGCGGGCGACTGATTCTGAGACTACTTACCGTACATTACAGGCTCAGTTTCTTGCCAGGTGTATCAATACAAGATGCATAATACACAGGAATTTGTTTCCGATAACGACCGCTCGCTGTGACAATACGTAACATTACATTACTTACATTACATTAGAACATACAATAAGACAATATGCAGCATATCAACATGACATAGGGAGGGGGCATGACTGATTAGTTGACTATTTGGTTGGGGATGTGTGAGGGCTACGCTAGTGAGGAATTGACTAGGATGGCCGCTTGGGGGAAAAACTGTTTCTGTGTCTAGTAGTCCTTGTAGGCCTTAAGCTGTAGAGAAGCCAGGCTAATATTCATCTCAGGAGCATATATCCCCATTGGATGGGGCCTCCAAAGTTTATATAGAGTACAAGCCCCCTGCCTTATAACGTACCTTCCCATAATGGCCCAGCTGCCTCTTCCTGTGGTATACCAGAGTCCTCCTACCTCTAAGCGCAACTTCGTTTTGGTGCCCCAGAACACTTAATCGAGGCCTTGGGCCGAGACATGGTAACTTAAGCCCCGTTCTCCG
Source organism: Crinia signifera (assembly GCF_055691185.1). NCBI lineage: Eukaryota > Metazoa > Chordata > Amphibia > Anura > Myobatrachidae > Crinia > Crinia signifera. The sequence goes on from NC_139221.1 coordinate 313,922,551, forward strand.
TGCTGAGCGAAGGGCTTGAGCACGATGGCTCAGGCTTTCTCCCACAAAACAGTTTAGCAATCTCAGATGAGGTGGAAAAGTGAAACCGGAGTATCAGCTAATACTTCTAATGGGATGCATTTCCCAGGGTGCATGTTTGCCATAAGATATCATCAGCGGCTTCCCGGTGCTCATTGCCAGACGTATCGACAAACCCGTGCTTAATGCCAGGCGTATCCACAAACCCGTGCTCGTTGCCAGGCGTATCCACAAACCCGTGCTCGTTGCCAGGCGTATCCACAAACCCGTGCTTGTTGCCAGGCGTATCCACAAACCCGTGCTCGTTGCCAGGCGTATCCACAAACCCGTGCTCGTTGTCAGGCGTATCTACAAACCCGTGCTCATTGCCAGGCGTATCGACAAACCCGTGCTCGTTGCCAGGCGTATCCACAAACCCGTGCTCGTTGCCAGGCGTATCCACAAACCCGTGCTCGTTGCCAGGCGTATCCACAAACCCGTGCTCGTTGCCAGGCGTATCCACAAACCCGTGCTCGTTGCCAGGCGTATCCACAAACCCGTGCTCGCTGCCAGGCGTATCCACAAACCCGTGCTCGCTGCCAGGCGTATCCACAAACCCGTGCTCGTTGCCAGGCATATCCACAAACCCGTGCTCGTTGCCAGGCGTATCCACAAACCCGTGCTCGTTGCCAGGCGTATCCACAAACCCGTGCTCGTTGCCAGGCGTATCCACAAACCCGTGCTCGTTGCCAGGCGTATCCACAATCCCGGGCTCATTGACTTACTGGTTCGCGGATGAAGCATTGTAAATGTAGATTGTGGTTTACTAAAGCTTCTAAAAATGAAAAGAGACGATGTTGCCCTTAGCAACCTATTCTGTCCATCATTTTCTAGGATCCAGTAATTATTTCTACAGATCGCTAAAAGTGATGGTTCTAAAAAATGAATCACAATTGTACCTTTATGCTGCCCTTAGGGTCTAATTCTAAGGCTGGGTACAACAACCAGGATCGTGGCCAACAGGACGACCAGTGTACACCCAGAACGATATAGCGCACAGCCGTGTATTATATTGTTTATTGGCCGCATCTAGGTGCATGCCGCCGGGTCCTTACATCTGATGTGCAGAACAGTCACTTGCCCGGAGAACGCAATCACAGGAACACATCAGACCATATGTACCACCCGCAGGGGGGCACAACGTATAGTCTGATGTGTACCAAGCATTAGTTGGGAATACATAAGAAAGAGTAAATATCTGAGAACCAGGACAATCCATGTTGCCATGCAAAGGGAACAAATACTTTTATTGTTACTGCATGCAGGGTAAATACTAGCCGCTTTTGCACGTAGCCCACACATACTGAACCACTTTATTTTTACACTGCAATTTACATTTAGGTTCGGACACCCCCCTTCCAAATCTAAGTTACTCTGCACATGTTACATCGGCCCCACCTGCAACACGGTTTTGCCCAGGTGCTCAGTTACTTGCAGTCTCTATCGAATTTGAAGTAAGTAGCAAAGACTGAAAGAAATCCCACTTTTTTGTTTTACAGGCTGATTTCACTGGACGAACAGCAACAGAACGAGGCCGGATCAGCGTCTTTAGGTAATTCCAATCCCATTTAAAAAATGTGCTTTTGGCTGCGGTTATTTGTGATGGCAAGTCCATGGTTCACGCGTGGCAAAGGAGAGAGTGCGCTGTTTATGACCTGAAAGTAGGACATCTTACCAGCCCGGTTCCGGTGTTCTGCTGGCAGCATCTGACGACACGGGCTTCTGTATCTCTGCTGACCTGTAAACCGTGTGGCATCCTAAACTTTATTCTCCTCTCTAATAATGACTTTCTTGTATTTATATGTTTCATTTAAAGCTGAACCCGAGAATGACCACACGCCCAACTTTGATGGTAAGAAAATATGATTTATATGGTGTATTATTTTTAGGTTCCATTTGTTCGGCGCGATCTCAGAATGTTGCACTTTATTTTCTAGGTACCTTGGACGACTTGTTAGACCTGAAGCCGGAAGAGAAGTTTCTGTACGAGGAGAGTGGTGAGTTTTACCCCTTTATGAACCTCTTACCGTCTGTGTTTTCATGCCGGACTGGTTATGTTGCTGCGTGAGAAATAGGCGCGTTCCCTGGGGTAATGACGCTGCCGTTCAGCAGTAAGCAGCTATCTCACGCCAGCGACAACCTGCAATAATACTTATGCGTAGCAAGCTTCTGTATCTATAGGCAGAAACTTACCGACCAATCGTAAACACCAGGAGAGGAGATGTTGTCGTTGTACAATGTTGGAAATGTATAGTCACGTTTTGTTGACATGGTTGTAATGTAGACAAGCAGCATGCATGCGTTCATCAAGTTGACGTGATTAGAATGTTGACAAAACGTCCCTAATTTGGGGGGGGTTGTCCGGTAGTCTGGCCCTGACCCTCCCCTCCTGCGCAGCCTGGCCAGGACCCTGCCCTCCTGCGCAGCCTGACCCTCCTGCGCAGCCTGGCCCTGACCCTCCCCTCCTGCGCAGCCTGACCCTCCCCTCCTGCGCAGCCTGACCCTCCCCTCCTGCGCAGCCTGACCCTCCCCTCCTGCGCAGCCTGACCCTCCCCTCCTGCGCAGCCTGGCCCTGACCCTCCCCTCCTGCGCAGCCTGACCCTCCCCTCCTGCGCAGCCTGACCCTCCCCTCCTGCGCAGCCTGACCCTGACCCTCCCCTCCTGCACAGCCTGGCCCTGACGCTCCCCTCCTGCGCAGCCTGGCCCTGACCCTCCCCCCCCTGCGCAGCCTGGTCCTGACCCTCCCCTCCTGCGCAGCCTGGCCCTGACCCTCCCCTCCTGCGCAGCCTGGCCCTGACCCTCCCCTCCTGCGCAGCCTGGCCCTGACCCTCCTGCGCAGCCTGGGCATGACCCTCCCCTCCTGGGCAGCCTGGCCATGACCCTCCCCTCCTGCGCAGCCTGGCCATGATCCTCCCTCACCTCCTGCGCAGCCTGGCCATGATCCTCTCTCACCTCCTGCGCAGCCTGGCCATGATCCTCCCTCCCCTCTTGCGCAGCCTGGACCTGACCCTCCCCTCCTGCACAGCCTGGCCCTGACCCTCCCCTCCTGCACAGCCTGGCCCTGACCCTCCCCTCCTGCACAGCCTGGCCCTGACCCTCCCCTCCTGCGCAGCCTGGCCCTGACCCTCCCCTCCTGCGCAGCCTGGCCCTGACCCTCCTGCGCAGCCTGGCCCTGACCCTCCTGCGCAGCCTGGCCCTGACCCTCCTGCGTAGCCTGGCCATGACCCTCCCCTCCTGCGCAGCCTGGCCATGACCCTCCCCTCCTGCGCAGCCTGGCCATGACCCTCCCCTCCTGCGTAGCCTGGCCATGATCCTCCCTCACCTCCTGCGCAGCCTGGCCCTGACCCTCCTGCGCAGCCTGGCCCTGACCCTCCTGCGCAGCCTGGCCCTGACCCTCCTGCGCAGCCTGGCCCTGACCCTCCTGCGCAGCCTGGCCCTGACCCTCCTGCGCAGCCTGGCCATGACCCTCCTGCGCAGCCTGGCCATGACCCTCCCCTCCTGCGCAGCCTGGCCATGACCCTCCCCTCCTGCGCAGCCTGGCCATGACCCTCCCCTCCTGCGTAGCCTGGCCATGATCCTCCCTCACCTCCTGCGCAGCCTGGCCATGATCCTCCCTCCCCTCTTGCGCAGCCTGGCCATGACCCTCCCCTCCTGCGTAGCCTGGCCATGATCCTCCCTCACCTCCTGCGCAGCCTGGCCATGATCCTCCCTCCCCTCTTGCGCAGCCTGGCCCTGACCCTCCCCTCCTGCACAGCCTGGCCCTGACCCTCCCCTCCTGCACAGCCTGGCCCTGACCCTCCCCTCCTGCACAGCCTGGCCCTGACCCTCCCCTCCTGCACAGCCTGGCCCTGACCCTCCCCTCCTGCAGCCTAACCCTAACCTCCCCTCCCGCAGCCTAGTCCTTCTCTGACAATCTGTGCAGTATATCTGCATTTCACATGTCAACATTGTGAACATGCCAACATGTTCATTGTCACCATTATCACTACATCCTGTCCTGTTTTTGTGAATTGAGTGCAGTGGCCCAAAGCCTCCCCTTTATGAGTATACGGCTACTGTAACCGCCATAAACACTTTGTGTTGTCCTTTTTTTAAGCCACCCCGAAGGATCCGTTCGCAGATCCATTCGCAGATCCAACTGATGTGGATTCCTTGGAGAAGGATGAAATGCAGCTGCTGAATGAGATCCTAAGCACGACCGCCTTGGACAACGCAGATCTTGGCAAAGAGTGGACTGACGTGTTCGGGGAGCACCTGATCAATGACCGGCCCTTAAGCCCATCAACGGACAACCAGGAGCAAAAATCTGCCGATACCTTATCCGGTTTCCTCCCCTCACAGTTATTAGACCAAGACTTCAATCTGCTCCAGTCTTCAGTATTCGGTTAGTTGCGGTGGTTGGCACTTGTTTTGAAAATCAGGGCATAAGATGCCCACGGCGCCATTTTGTGAGGTGATGCAAATTGAAGGAGAATGCAGTCTCTATGCACGAGGAACGAAGGACATTTCTCCGTCCTGACGTTTCCAATAAATCAATATGCTGAATGTTTATTCAGCTACAAAATGGCTGCCTGCCTTTGAGGGGATTGTACATAGATATTCTATACACGTGTTAAGGTGCCCATACACTAGTAAGATTTATCTTCACATCTGGCTGGTTGGAACAAAAACATGGTTATGGATGAGTGACAGTTGGTCAGTTTTCCAGCATTTCCAAGCAAATGGTCAACTGTCATTTGCTCTTATCCATAACCATGTTTGTGTTCCAACCAGCCAGATCTGAAGATAAATCTGCGTGTGTATGGCCACCTTTAGTGAAGGAAAAGGGAGAAAATGTCTATGCCCTTTCCTGTTCTGACATTATGACTGGATAATTGCATAAATGCGATGTGTGTCGTGATAAGACGGAGACAGGTTGAAGTTTGGCGATATATAGTACCAACCAATCGGCTTCTAACTGTTACTTTACAGGCTTTTTTTTATATGTTAGGTGCTGCTTGATTAGTTCTTTATCTCTCTCCAAGCTTTGATAAATATATATTTAAGTCTCTGGTTAAAGGACAAAAAAATAATGTTATGGGTTAATCCAGGATGAAAAAATACATTTTACAGCATGCACAAATATGCGCTCGGTACCCACGTTTCTGTGCACCAGCCCATTAACATAAATTTAATCAGCCAATCATGGGGCAGCAACTCCTCGCATAAAAAATGCATACATGGTCAAGAGGTTCAGTTGTTCTGACCAGTCACTGGAATGGGGAGATGTGGTCTAAGTGACTTTGTTGGTGCCAGATAGGTTGTTAGGGATTTTCACACAGTCCTCTCCGGAGTTTAGAGAGTGATGTGCAAAACCATACAAGAACATCTATAAATCGCTCAGCAGTTCCTTATTAACGAGCGGTCAGAGGAGAATAACTGAAATAGCCACGTCCTACAACAGTGGCATACAGAAGAGAACGCCGCATGTGCCACCGATGGGTACAGCAGCAGAAGACCACGTCAGCAAGGTACCACTTCTGTCGCTAAGAACAGGCCCCGTGATACCATAGGAGCAGATTGTAAATGCCGCAGCCTATCCCTGACTTGTGTTGCTGACTTGTGCACCACCAATGGCTGCTCTCGGCAGGATAATGCACCATGGGCAAGATGTACCGAGCAGATGTTGTGCAAAGCATCCAATCAGCTTCCAGATACCATTTATCAAGTACATTCTATAAAATGATAGAAACTGATTGGTTGCCAGTTTTCCACTCTTTTCACTGCTTGATACATCAGCCCCCAGGTCACGTAAGACATAGTCGGTGTATGGTAAGCTTTGGCTTTAAGCATACAATACAGAACGTGAGTATGCATCGGGGACCTGGCATAGGGGGAAGGCGGGTAGATTGGGTTATCATTGGGAGGTCTGGCATAAAACAGGGTTATTGCTAAGTTTGGAAATGATAGACAGAAATGAAGATGCACACACACCTTTCCTGTACTGAAGGGCACCATGTGCCACGTCCGATCTCTCCTGTACAAGGCGGAGACAATAGATCAGCCAGTGTAATATGTCTGTGTCCTCACATTGTGTCATTCTGTGTTCCAGACTGGGCGGCCGGCAGCGGGGCCTCATCCTCCTCATCACTACCGGCGCCTCCCACTAACCTCAATCAAAATATCAACAAGCCCGCCCAGCAAGGTAGGAACCGGCGGCGACACTGCACCCATTCACCTGTGATTACATTACACATTTGGGTACTTGTGAGTTATCCGGGCTGCCGATTTTTTCATTGCGCCCGAAATCGTGGGCATCGCGTCGGTCGTGGCCGTTATAAGGAGCCGCGACGCGATGCCCACGATTTCCCATAGACAGTAATGTTAAAAGACGCGATGGACCCGATTTCCGACACGATTTCCCATAGACAGTAATGTTAAAAGACGCGATGGACCCGATTTCCCATAGACAGCAATGTTAAAATAAAATTACAATGTGAAATTGGCCAATATGTTTTTAAAAAAAATGTTTCATGGCCCCCCACCACCGTTAACGCCACCCCGCTATTGACGCCAACCCGAAGCGTGGCGAGCGCAGCGAGCCCGCGAGGGGCGGCGATACGCGTCCTCCGACCTTTTCATGCCCTACTATCCACTAGGGCGTGGAGTGAGAATAGAATAGTGTGGCGAGCGCAGCGAGCCACCGAGCCCGAAGCGTGGCGAGCGGACGCGGACACCTTCACAGGTATCCGCGTGCCCTTGCAGGCTTCACAGGTGTCCGCGTCCCCTCGCGGGGCTCGCTGCGCTCGCCACACTATTCTATTCTCACTCCACGCCCTAGTGGATAGTAGGGCATGAAAAGGTCGGAGGACGCGTACCGCCGCCCCTCGCGGGCTCGCTGCGCTCGCCACGCTTCGGGTTGGCGTCAATAGCGGGGTGGCGTTAACGGTGGTGGGGGGCCATGAAACATTTTTTTTAAAAACATATTGCCCAATTTCACATTGTAATTTTATTTTAACATTGCTGTCTATGGGAAATCGGGTCCATCGCGTCTTTTAACATTACTGTCTATGGGAAATCGGGTCCATCGTGTCTTTTAACATTACTGTCTATGGGAAATCGTGGGCATCGCGTCGCGGCCCCTTATAACGGCCACGACCGACGCGATGCCCCCGATATCGTGTCTTTTAACATTACTGTCTATGGGAAATCGTGGGCATCGCGTCGCGGCCCCTTATAACGGCCACGACCGACGCGATGCCCCCGATATCGTGTCTTTTAACATTACTGTCTATGGGAAATCGGGGGCATCGCGTCGCGGCCCCTTATAACGGCCACGACCGACGCGATGCCCCCGATTTGGAGCTAAATCGTGGGCATCGCGTCGGTCGGGTGTCCTTAAGTTAACCAAACTTAAGGACAAAATCGGCAGCCCGGATAACTCACAAGTACCCACATTTGTCTCAGACTCCTGTCCTGTAGTTGGTTCCCAACCCTGGTCCTTTCCTGGTCTCCACACAGAATCACAGGTGATATAATTAGCTCCACCTGTGGATCTTTTAAAATGTGCCTGGATAATATGTGCACCTGCCGGGTGACCTGGAGAACGTGCACCGTTGGGGGTACTTGAGGACCAGGGTTGGGAACCACCGCTGTAGTGTAATGGTCTGTGCTAGCTGTGAGAATAGTTGTGTACAGTATAGCCGTATACATGGACCGACAGAGACATACATGACCCGTGTAGTCTGACAAATTACCTGGCTTCAGATGAGAGAGAAATCCCCTGCTCTGATCACTGATACGTTATCTCTCTCCCCAGCCCAGCACACAGCACTGAGCAGCATGTGCTGAGCTGGGGAGAGAGGCTGCGCTGCAGCGGCCTGTCATCTCTCTCCCAACTGCCTGGCTCACTGCAACGGGGGAGCGAGACCCGGGCCTTGGAAAAAAGTACCCACTCCCTCTGGACACCACTGGTGCCACCCAAGACATCTTAGAGTACCCATCTGTGGCACTAGTGCCAATGGTCGTGTGCCGCTGCTGTGAAAGAATATAGCCATTGGGACCAGTCCTCACAGTGCGACAGCAGCGATACACTTGGGTCTTGAATGAAAGTGTCGATCTGAGGTCCTTGTCCAGTTAATACAGCAGCCGGGAGCAGCATCACCCACATCAGCCACTGTTATACTACAGATGATCCTGGGCTAAATTATTTATTATCCGGTTACTGCTTAATACAGTGGTACCAAACTTTTTTGAATTCCTAGAGTACCCGAATGTGTTTTTAATGGCACCCCTAGGCCAAAAGGTACTCATTGGGAAATTCAGGAGAAAAAAAAAATTAAGTCAATTGTATTTATAGGTGACACTTCAGTTCGGTTCTGAGGTAAGGACAGGAGTCACTACGGTGCGATCACATGTGTGATGATTGGCAGCTGGTTTTGCCTCTTTCATTGGCCATAAATTACTTGTTGTGGTCCTAGATCACAAACCCAGGGCACCCTGCATGTTCTCCAAGATATCAAGTTTGGAAACCATTGGCTTAATCTGAGTTTTCTATTGCTTCCTATGTACATACAGATGGAGGGCCTCTCGTTCAGCGCTGGGGATCGCCAGAGTGTCCCGCTGGTGATCGCGGGCGGAGAGGCACTCCATATGACTGGAATGGGGGGGGGGACGGGGGACACAAACATTGCCCATCCCCACTTCAGGGAGACAAGCAGGGTTAGGGGGGGTTGCGGCGGGGACCAATGGGGGCTGGCGGGGAGGTGGCATGGACACCTGTACGTGGACTCTGATTGCAGCAAACAGGCGTTATGAGAGATCATGCTTTTACAGCATCCTACTATTAGTATAATGCACAGGTTCTCAAAGTGGGTTCTCAGGACCTCACACAGTGCATGTTTTGCAGGTCTCCTCCTACAGAATCAAGTGAAATAATTAGCTCCACCCGTGGATCTTTTAAAATGTGTCAATGAGTAATGAGTGCACCTGTCCGGTGAACTGTGTGGGTGGGGTCCCAAGGACCGAGTTTGAGAACCACAACAACAGTGTATTCAGAAATGTATTCAGTAGGACATAACCGATGCGTTTCACACATTTGTAATTATTCTTTTTTTCACCCCCCAAAAGAGTCGTCAAAAATCCTGAAAGATCAGAGCGCCTGGTTCAACCTCTTTGCCGACTTGGATCCATTATCCAATCCCGATGCAGTGGGGAGAACGGGGGAGGAGCATGAACTTCTTAACGCATAGCCCACACGGGTTACCGGACCTGGAACTGTTTCCACTGGGAAGAACCTTCGTCCCACGCGCCGGACGCGGTCCGGAGCGCGACAAGTGCCACTGATATTTCACTTATTTTCTAGGAATAAAATGTCTGGGTTTTGTTTGCTGTAAGAGAGGGGAACCGAGACCTTTCTCCAGTCGTGACCACATTTGCCAATATGCGCTGGACTTTCTAATTAGTTATTTTAAAGGGAAATACTCGGAAGCTATTTTTATACCGGTCACTGTAATAATCACAGGCCATGCTATAACTGGATGCCAAAACTGTTCTGTTGCAACCGACGCTGTATGTTTTGTTTCAATTAGATTTGTCTGTTCTGTTTGGAATAATTTATTGGGGTTGGAGAAAATGATTGAAAGGGGGGGGGGGTAGATGGGGTGACATACCCAGCATGCACTGCTTTTGATCAGCCCCAGGTAAATAATAATCCTTTATGCCGTGTAATCCTATCTGAGCAAGTATTGCAGGCCCTCCTGCTGTTGTGAAACTACACATCCCAGCATGCCTTGCCATAGTTTCGGCATTCCTTAATAGCAAAACTGTGGCATGATGGGACTTGTAGTTTCACAACAGCTGGAGGTCCATCGTTTGGCCATGCCTGCTATAGGCAGAGGACATTCTCCAAGGACGTTCACCGCAATGATTGCCGACATTGGGAGAAAGCCGCTGCAGTACAGGAGCCTTTGGGAGGGCCAGAGTTTTGACATGCCGGCTCTAGAGTCATGACAAAAGCTGATTGGTTGTACGGGGCAACTGCTCAGATTTATATTTTGCCATGGCTTGTCCCCCCCCCCACTTCCAAAGTGATCTCTGCCAATCGCAGACTCTTATTTTTGACACTTCATTTACATGGGAATGAGCTGTATCTGAGTGCATCGCATTTGCCTTCTACGCGGAGTATTAATCCCATCAGCCTCAACATCTCTGCAGTTATTACAGAAATAAAAGTTTTTGACAAAGTGCGGTGTGGTTATTGCACCATATAACATAATAAACAATATTGTCCTGCCACGGTAGGGCCACTATTAAATGGGGGCTTAGTCCTGATCTGCTTCTACCTCCGATCTGTCTCCACAGCTCCCTCGCTCCGTATACAGGATGTTTGAAACAGATCATTTTGCTTTCACTTTCTGTTCAGGAGTAATTTGGTTCCTTCACCTCAGATGAGTATTTAGCCATTTATATATCATTTGTATAGCGCGCACACATTCTGCAGCGTTGTACAGAGCAGTGGCGGAACTCCCGGAGGCAATGGAGTCATTTGCCGCCGGGCGCCAGCCTTAAAGGGGGCACTGACTCCATTGCCCCCCTATGTCAAATATGCTCATTTATTGAGGTGCTGCCCGGCAGTATGCAGCGCCACGCGCGCCCCCCCTCCCTTTGTAACCTGATTGTTGGCTGCCGTCTGAGCAAGTGGCAGCAAGTAACAGCCCGCCAACAGGAGCCGATCAGGAGACTCCTCTGCGCGAAGTGATACGAAGGGGATGAAACCCACCCCCCCCAGCAGAAAAGTTTAGCTCCGCCCCAGAGCGCACCCCGCGTGGTGTCAGCGCCGCGGCCGGGTGTCAGCCTGGACAACCTCCCATCACCAGCAGCCGCCCCCCCCCCCCCCCCCCCCCCCCAGGGAGAAGCATACTCAGAAGCGCCACCGTCCGTGGGGAAGCTCCAAGCTCCTGCTCAGCCGGACCGCAGCAGCGCAATCAGCAAAATCCCGGGGAGCTGCAGCGTAACTAGCAAGCCGAGGTGAAGGTACCTGTCAGCCCCTCATCCCTCCGTCACCTCACACCCAAACAGCCTGCGTTGTGGGGCCTTGTGCCGGTCACATAGCATTGGTGCTGCCTACCTCACACTGTGGTTCTGGGTGCCTGCATCCAGACTGTAGCAGCACCCGGCTGGTACCCACCACTCTTATTTCTCTGCCTGACCCCCACCCACCCCCCCCCCCTCGCTCTCTGCCTGACCCCCACCCCCCCTCGCTCTCTGCCTGACCTCCCCCCTCTCTGCCTGACCTCCCCCCCCTCGCTCTCTGCCTGACCCCCCCCCCCTCGCTCTCTGCCTGACACCTCTATCTCTCTTCTCTCTGCCTGACACCCCTCTCTCTCTGCCTGACACCCCTCTCTCTAACAGCCCCCCCTCTCTCTGACTGACCCCCCCTCTCTCTCTGCCTGACACCCCTCTCTTTCTCTGCCTGTCCCCCCTTTCTCTGCATGATGCCCCTCTCTCTGCCTGACCCCCCTCTCTCTCTCTGCCTGACCCCCCCCCCCTCTCTCTCTCTGCCTGACCCCCCTCTCTCTCTCTCTGCCTGACCCCCCCCCCTCTCTCTCTCTCTCTGCCTGACAGCACCCTCTCTCTCTTTGTCTGACAGCTCCCTCTCTCTCTCTGCCTGACACCTCTCTCTCTCTCTCTCTTTGTCTGATCCCGCCCCCCTCTCTCTCTCTGCCTGACCCCCCCCTCTCTCTCTCTCTGGCTGACACTTCCCTCTTTCTCTCTGCCTGACACCCCTCTCTCTCTCTCTGCCTGACACCTCTCTCTCTCTCTCTCTGCCTGACACCTCTCTATCTCTCTGTCTGCCTTACCCCCTTCTTTCTTTCTGCCTGACCCCACTCTCAACCATTTCTCTTTGCCTGACCCCACTAACTCTGCTTGACTTCTGCTCTCATCCCCTTTCTCTTTGTACCTGACCCCTCTCTCTTACCACTCTCTCTATTCCTGACACTCTCGCTTTCCCCACACTTTCTATCCCTGACATTATATCTATCCTTGACACTATCTCGCTCTCCAATCTCATTTCCTCACTTTCCTGATGCCCGCCCCCGTCATTCTTTCTCTCTAGCTATCTATCTATGGGGGGCACCAACTTTTTTCTTGCTTCTGGGCATCATGGATAAACTTACGCCACTGGTACAGAGGATCAGTCCCTGCATCAGTGGAGCTTACAATCTATCTTACCTATCACATGCACACACATACGTTGTATTTTTTGACATTCAGAATCGAATTGACCTACCAGGATGTTTTTGGCGAGCGGAAGGAAACTCAGACCAACACGGGGAACAAATATAAACTCTGCCCTGATGGTGCCTTGTCAGGAATTTAACTTATGATCTCAGCGGTGTGAGGCAGCAATGCAAACCACAATGCCAACCATGCTGCTACCTGATCCCTATTGATCCAGATTGTAGTTCCACAGGGATGGGGAACCTTTGGCCCTCCCAGCTGTTGTGGAGCTACACATGCCAGCATGCCCTGCAACAGGTTAACCATGGCCAAATAGCATAACTGTAGCAGGGCATGCTGGGATGTGTAGTTCCACAACAGCTGACAGGCCAAAGGTTCCTCTATGTCTGTTGTAGATCACCAAGCACCAATACAACAGATCTGGTGTATGCAGTATGGACGGAGGTCGTGCTATCCAGGAAATGTACTAGGCCAGGCCTAGCCAACCCATGGCTCTCCAGCTCTTGTTGGGAAACTACACATCCCAGCATGCATTGCCACAGGTTTGCTATTATAGAATGCTAGCATGGTAAAGCATGCTGGAATGTGTAGTTTCACAACAGCTGGAGGGCCACGGGTTGGCTAGGCCTGGCCTAGCAGATATCCTGCTCCTCCATCCATACCGTATACACCAGATCTGGATCCGCGGTATTGGTGTCCTGTGATCTACGTCTGTCTAGAACAGGGATGGGGGAACCTTTGGCCTGTCAGCTGTTGTTGAACTACACATCCCAGCATGCCCTGGCACAGCTTTAGTATTCCTTAATGGCAAAACTGTGGCAGAGTATGCTGGGACTTGCAGTTTCACAACAGTTGGAGAGCCACAGGTTCCTCAGGCCTGCACTAATAGTTTATCATCAGCCAATATAGCTGCAGGGCTATAAAGCTTGTGCTGACCTCATATCATTAGTAACATAGGGGTACATGTATAAAACATTAATAAGGGAGAAGTTGCCTATGGCAACCAATCAGCTGATTTATATAATTTATACTATGGACTATAGATGTTACTTCAGTGCTGATTGATTGCCATGCGCCACGTCTACTCCCTTAGACGTGGACAGTGATGGCTAACTGACACCCCAGATGTTGTTGAACTACACATCCCAGCATGCCCTGCTACAGTTTTGCTATTTGGACATGCTAAATCTGATGCAGGGCATGCTGGGATGTGTAGTTCAACAACAGCTGGAGTGTCCAGGTTAGCCATCACTGATCTAGTGTAATGTTTCCTATAATCTGGATGTAGTTCAGCACCAGCTGCCATCAGCAGCACACGCTCGCCTGTAGTTACTGTAGCTCTTACCCCGGGAGCGGGTAAGAAGCACATGACGTATACAGACAGAGCACCCCAAAGGGACACAGTGGTGTAACTGCAGCGAGCACAATGGTAAACGTCCAGTTTTTCTGAGCTGCTCCCGTTCTGCGGGATTAAATATAGATGGTAATCACAGAGATGTGCTCAGGATCTCCCGGGAACCGGCTGCTGTCTCCTCTGCCTGTGCACAGCCATGGACTGGATGAGGTGTGGTCAGGATCTCCCGGGAACCGGCTGCTGTCTCCTCTGCCTGTGCACAGCCATGGACTGGATGAGGTGTGGTCAGGATCTCCCGGGAACCGGCTGCTGTCTCCTCTGCATGTGCACAGCCATGGACTGGATGTGGTGCGGTCAGGATCTCCCGGGAACCGGCTGCTTTCTCCTCTGCCTGTGCACAGCCACAGACTGGATGAGGTGCGGTCAGGATCTCCCGGGAACCGGCTGCTGTCTCCTCTGCCTGTGCACAGCCATGGACTGGATGAGGTGTGGTCAGGATCTCCCGGGAACCGTCTGCTGTCTCCTCTGCCTGTGCACAGCCATGGACTGGATGAGGTGTGGTCAGGATCTCCCGGGAACCGGCTGCTGTCTCCTCTGCCTGTGCACAGCCATGGACTGGATGAGGTGTGGTCAGGATCTCCCGGGAACCGGCTGCTGTCTCCTCTGCATGTGCACAGCCATGGACTGGATGAGGTGTGGTCAGGATCTCCCGGGAACCGGCTGCTGTCTCCTCTGCATGTGCACAGCCATGGACTGGATGAGGTGTGGTCAGGATCTCCCGGGAACCGGCTGCTGTCTCCTCTGCATGTGCACAGCCATGGACTGGATGTGGTGCGGTCAGGATCTCCCGGGAACCGGCTGCTGTCTCCTCTGCATGTGCACAGCCATGGACTGGATGAGGTGCGGTCAGGATCTCCCGGGAAACGGCTGCTGTCTCCTCTGCCTGTGCACAGCCATGGACTGGATGTGGTGCGGTCAGGATCTCCTGGGAACCGGCTGCTGTCTCCTCTGCCTGTGCACAGCCATGGACTGGATGAGGTGCGGTCAGGATCTCCCGGGAAACGGCTGCTGTCTCCTCTGCCTGTGCACAGCCATGGACTGGATGTGGTGCGGTCAGGATCTCCTGGGAACCGGCTGCTGTCTCCTCTGCCTGTGCACAGCCATGGACTGGATGAGGTGCGGTCAGGATCTCCCGGGAAACGGCTGCTGTCTCCTCTGCACAGCCATGGACTGGATGAGGTGTGGTCAGGCATGGGCCAATAGGTCGAAAGTCAAAAGGTTGGTACATGAAAAAGGTTGACATGGTCAAATAGGTCGACACAACCTAAAGGTGGACATGTTTTTCATGTGTTTTGGGTGTTTATATTGACACACTATTATATTCTCCCTCGATGCTCACTGGGGCGGTAAAGTATAAACAAGTAATTTAATTTAAAAAAATATGAAAAACTCACGTGAACCTTTTTCGTGTGTCGGCATTTTGACTGTCAACCTTATGGCCGCGGACCCTTTGAGGAATGGATGTAAAATGGCAAAAGTAATCCATGGAGCCTAAATTTGGGTCGATCAGGGAATACGGCCACTAGGTCCCCACCATAAAGGTTGACATACAATAAATTAGGTCGACCATTAAAGATCATTAGGTCGACACGGCTAGGGTCAACACAAGCATTTTTCATGTTTTTTTTTTTTTGCAAAGCCGGTAGTATTTCATTCCCTACCATCCACTAGGGCAGCGGTTCCCAACCTGTGGTACGCGTACCCCTGGGGGTACGCGTCCACACGCTGGGGGGTACGCCGTGGCCCGGCCTGTTATGGCGGCCGCTGCATTCAGACAGGTCGCTGGAGGGGAGGAGAGTGCATTGCGCATCTCTCCTACCCCTCAGTGTGCTTCCCTGTGACTGGCCGCCCGTCCGCCAATCAAGCAGAGCTTGCGGGCCGGCAGCCAATTAGGAGCCGGCCCGCGAACTTTGATTGACGGGCAGCCCGGTCACACTGAAGGGAAGGAGAGATACGCAGTGTGCTGTACTCTCCTTCCCTGAGAGAAGCAGCGGCGGCAGCTACACGGCAGGGGGACACTGGACTGTTCTATCCCCAGCAGCAGCATCAATGGTGAGTGTGCTGCTGCTGGGAAATACTATGGGGGCATTGCTGGCACTGTGGGGCATAGTTGGCACTGTGGGGCATACTTGTTACTGGCACTGTGAGGCATTGCTGGCACTGTGGGGCATTGTTGGCACTGTGGGGCATACTTGTTACTGGCACTGCGGGGCATTGCTGGCACTGTGGGGCATACTTGTTACTGGCATTGCTGGCACTGTGGGGCATACTTGTTGCTGGCACTGTGGGGCATTGCTGGCACTGTGGGGCATACTTGTTGCTGGCACTGTGGGGCATTGCTGGCACTGTGGGGCATACTTGTTGCTGGCACTGTGGGGCATTGCTGGAACTGTGGGGCGTTGTTGGCACTGTGGGGCATTGCTGGCACTGTGGGGCATTGCTGGCACTGTGGGGCATACTTGTTGCTGGCACTGGGGCATTGCTGGCACTGTGGGGCATTGCTGGCACTGTGGGGCATACTTGTTACTGGCACTGTGGGGCATTGTTGGCACTGTGGGGCATACTTGTTACTGGCACTGTGGGGCATTGCTGGCACTGTGGGGCATACTTGTTGCTGGCACTGTGGGGCATTGCTGGCACTGTGGGGCATACTTGTTACTGGCACTGTGGGGCATTGCTGGCACTGTGGGGCATACTTGTTACTGGCACTGTGGGGCATTGTTGGCACTGTGGGGCATTGCTGGCACTGTGGGGCATACTTGTTACTGGCACTGTGGGGCATTGCTGGCACTGTGGGGCATTGCTGGCACTGTGGGGGCATTGCTGGCACTGTGGGGCATACTTGTTACTGGCACTGTGGGGCATTGCTGGCACTGTGGGGCATTGCTGGCACTGTGGGGGCATTGCTGGCACTGTGGGGCATACTTGTTGCTGGCACTGTGGGGCATACTTGTTACTGGCACTGTGGGGCATTGCTGGCACTGTGGGGCATTGCTGGCACTGTGGGGCATACTTGTTGCTGGCACTATGGGGGTATACTTGTTGCTGGCACTGTAGGGGCATTGTTGGCACTGTGGGCACATACCCAGTACCATGGGGTCATACCTGCCACCGTGGTGGCATTCCCGTTTCTGGCACTGTGCGGGCATACCTGGCACCATTGGAGCATATGTGTATCTGGCACTTTTGGGGGCATATGTGTATCTGGCACTATTGGAAGGCTAACGTGATCCGTTGGAATGTCTGTTGCTTCAGTAATAGAGATTTGACAAGGTTCTGTTATTTTGTATGCCCTCCGCAGAATGGGCTGAGCTTGTATTGCGGTCAAGTGGTTGCACTTTTTTTTTCTCGTCATTGCCAGTATGAATTGCCCCTGTTAAGCCACACCCCTTTTTAGGCCACACCCCCTAAAAATTTCACGAGGGGGTACTCATAAATGAAAAGCCTAATCAAGGGGTATGGGAGACAAAAAAGGTTGGGAACCACTGCACTAGGGCATAGAGGTAGAATATAATAGTGTGCCCGAAGCATGGCGAACGGGCGCGGTACACAGATACAGTCTCCATGTTAACTTACGTCGAAATAAAAAAAAAACATGACTCATGTTGACCTTTTGACTGTTGACCTTCCCACCTTTAGTGGTCGGCCTTCATCGTGTCGACCCTATGACCCATACCCTCAATCAGAGTCCCATAATCCGGCTGAAATAATTGGTCACGTAAGTGTAACAGCCCAGGCGTCCCTGAGCATCTGCTGCCGACACAGACTGGTAGATCCAGCAACAGGCAGCTCCTCTCCCCAGGACCGGTTCTCCTCTCCTCCATGCGTTCCCATCTCCCCACTCTCATAAAGCACTTCCCCAGCAGTTTTGCATCCCATCAAGCTGATACCTTCCGCTGATCCCACCCGGAGCTTTGCACCTTACAAGAATAGCAACCAGCAGATTTTGGAGAAAAAAAATAAATCCGTGCCCCTCACCCCTAGGCCTGTCAGCCTGGAGCCGTGTTCTTTAGTAGGGGTCACCACCATAGGAAGAATCAGCCACAACATCCCTGGGAAACCTCTTTTTTTTTTTTTTCTTTCTACTGGCGCACTGCATGTGCCAGCAAGCTCTGTGCTGCAAGATGCGAGTTTACTCACCAGGACTCGCATAATGTGATAGCCTCAAACTAACCGATACACAGGCTATTACATCTGCTAATATGGGGGACAAAATCGCACCTCGCAATGTGTGTAGGGAGCCGGTCCAGCAGGAAAACCTCGGACCTTATTATAGTTACACCATTGTTTCAGCTGGCAGTGTGTGCTGGTCCTTGTAGTTCCATAATTTGCAACCCTGCCCCTCTCTCCTCCAATTGGCTGGATAAGGCATCTGTGGGTTGGCTCGCATTAACACCTACGGGTGCACCCCACCGATATACAATGCTGCTGGGTCAGAGAGAGCGGCAGACACTGACACACCCATAATACATCTGTGTTACAAACTCTTTATTTTTACCACTTCGGGCCACCTCCCAAACACCGTACTAGGAATAGCCATCATTGCCATCGATGGCAATAGTGCAGCTGGCCATCGATAGCGGCACACAATAGAATGGATGTTTTTACCTATCAATGGTCATCCATTTTTCTTTGACTGATTAGGCCTGTAGGCCAATTAAAACATGAGGGCAGGGCTTCACGGGTGTCCCAGCCCCTTGGAGAAAAAAAAAAAAACGGTACTTATGTAGTATCTGGACGCCCAATAAAAAAAATCGGGTCCATCGCATCGCATCGATCGTATGCGATGGACCCGATATTTTCATCGGATTCAATGTTAAAATGGAGTCCATTTTAACATAGGATTCTATAGGAAAATGGGCCCATTTCATTTCCCCACTATCCAAGTGGGCATGGAGTTGGATATAAACCTGTGCCCGAAGCGTGGCGAGCCCCGCAGGATACTGTTTAAGAAATCTGCGTCCCGCTCGCCACACTTCGGGCGCGGTGGCTCGCTACAGGTTTATATCCAACTCCATGCCCACTTGGATAGTGGGGAAATGAAATGGGCCCATTTTCCCATAGAATCCTATGTTAAAATGGACTCCATTTTAACATTGAATCCGATGAAACAAATCGGGTCCATCGATTCGCATACGATCGATGCGATGGACCAGATTTTTTTTATCGGGCGTCCAGATACTACATAAGTACCAAAAAACCTATTTGTTTATGCTTAACATTGATGGAGGGAAACCATCTGGTTCTCCACCATCGGTAGCAAAAATTATTCTGTATCGGCCATAAGCCATCAATGATTTTGAATCATTCATTGTCGATAGCCATGGTTGTTGGCCGCCAGCTA
>NC_139221.1:316607064-316660083 GCF_055691185.1 Crinia signifera
TAGGTTTGCTTGTGAGGCATCAGATACTGTCATTAATGATGTGCACACCTAAAATCTCAGTGACATATTACATGCTCCATGTGTCTCTGTTTCTTTGCAAACGTCTTATCATGTTCTGAAGTTTATTGCAGTCACGTTGCGTGTAAAGAGTCACAAGACACAAGTAGTACACAGTTATCCACCAGCGGCATGATGCAACGGAGGTATAATCAACAGTGTACAATACCAGTAAGGCAAAACAAACTACAAACCACTGAAAGGCCGGAAACCACACGCTGAGCGTGAATCATCAAGTTATAAATCAGTCATCTAAAGACACAGGAGAAAAACAAAAACTTACGACAGCTTGTTTTTGACCTTTCACATAACAGGTAACACGAGTGCCGTGCCGTTAGCCGCGTCAAATGTGCTGTAATCACACCAGCACTCAGCAGAACTCTGATGTACATCCTAGAAGTCTGTGTGACACAAAGCACCTGCATGCGGGGGGGGGGATTCGTATATGCTCACACAAGTCCAAATAGGTGGGCCGACTGCGCTTATGCATTTTCCATACACATAACCCTCTGAGGCCCTTATGTATTATATAGCTTCCCTTCTGGACCTACAAGCTATGCTATTACTGGTGCCTGTCCTTGTGTTTCCCTCCTATGATTGTAAGCTTGCAGCAGGGCCCTCTTACCTCCAAGTCTGTCTGTTGTTACCCAGTTTGTTTTATCACTGTCTACAATTGTAAAGCACAACGGAATCTTGCTGCGCTATATAAGAAACAGTAACGGAATCTGCTGCGCTATATAAGAAACAGTAACGGAATCTGCTGCGCTATATAAGACACTGTAACGGAATCTGCTGCGCTATATAAGAAAATGTAACGGAATTTGCTGCGCTATATAAGACACTGTAACGGAATCTGCTGCGCTATACTGTATAAGACACTGTAACGGAATCTGCTGCGCTATATAAGATACTGTAACGGAATCTGCTGCGCTATATAAGAAAATGTAAAGGAATTTGCTGCGCTATATAAGGTGCTGTAACGGAATCTGCTGCCCTATATAAGACGTTGTAACGGAATCTGCTGCGCTATATAAGACACTGTAACAGAATCTGCTGCGCTATATAAGAAACTGTAACGGAATCTGTTGCGCTATATAAGACGCTGTAACGGAATCTGCTGCTCTATATAAGACGCTGTAACGGAATCTGCTGCTCTATATAAGACGCTGTAACGGAATCTGCTGCTCTATATAAGACGCTGTAACGGAATCTGCTGCTCTATATAAGACACTGTAACGGAATCTGCTGCGCTATATAAGACACTGTAACGGAATCTGCTGCGCTATATAAGAAACTGTAACGGAATCTGCTGCGCTATATAAGAAACTAACGGAATCTGCTGCGCTATATAAGACACTGTAACGGAATCTGCTGCTCTATATAAGACACTGTAACGGAATCTGCTGCGCTATATAAGACGCTGTAACGGAATCTGCTACGCTGTATAAGACACTGTAACGGAACCTGCTGCGCTATATAAGACACTGTAACGGAATCTGCTGCGCTATATAATACACTGTAACGGAATCTGCTGCGCTATATAAGACACTGTAACGGAATCTGCTGCGCTATATAAGAAACTGTAACGGAATCTGCTGCGCTATATAAGACACTGTAACGAAATCTGCTGCGCTATATAAGACACTGTAACGGAATCTGCTGCGCTATTTAAGACACTAACGGAATCTGCTGCACTATATAAGACACTTGACAGGGTATTGTCTAATCGCTGTGCCCAATTATCCACCCAAAAATGACATGACTCTCCTGTTGGATAAAATTGGCCACAGCAGCCATCTTTATTAAAACAATACAATTTAACAATAACCAAAACATTCACACGGAAGGTGGTCCCCGAGGCCCTCAATAAATCTATCCACACCTCTAAGCACTTCCAGGAGTTCTTACCCCCCAGCCGATAGCGATTGGCTCGAGGGCACCAATTGTCAACACCCAGTGCTCATTAATTAACCTCACCCAGGGGAGTCCAGCCCCCTCATGGGGCCCTTACCGCCGCATAATTAAGCCTCAATGCCACTAACCTCGAGGACCCCCCTCCGCACAGGCCACTGTGACAAAAAGACATCCTATCAATTATTCTACCTAAAAACTATAAAACAAAAACAGGGAGGGTGGGTGGGAGCTGTTAAGAAAAATCTCCCAGTGACCCCTATTTCCCGCCTGAACCCCGCTTATAAACCCCTCCAACACCCCGTTAAGCCCCTCCCCCTATGACCCTCTCCTTAAACACTCCTCCTATGACTACACTGCTAGTCAGCTCCCTACAAACCCTGTCAGGGGAGCCTACCCCCAGGCTTTGCCTCCAGTCCAGCTCCTACATGACAGGGTATTGTCTAATCGCTGTGCCCAATTATCCACCCAAAAATGACATGACTCTCCTGTTGGATAAAATTGGCCACAGCAGCCATCTTTATTAAAACAATACAATTTAACAATAACCAAAACATTCACACGGAAGGTGGTCCCCGAGGCCCTCAATAAATCTATCCACACCTCTAAGCACTTCCAGGAGTTCTTACCCCCAGCCGATAGCGATTGGCTCGAGGGCACCAATTGTCAACACCCAGTGCTCATTAATTAACCTCACCCAGGGGAGTCCAGCCCCCTCATGGGGCCCTCCCCGCCGCATAATTAAGCCTCAATGCCACTAACCTCGAGGACCCCCCTCCGCCACCAAGCACGTGGTTAAACCCTTAACCCCGTGCGCCCCCCCCACATCCGGAACGCTGTTTCTATTCCCTCTCGTAGTCCCAAAGACCAAACATCTATCCCCACAGCATTCAGGTGCACTCCGTCCCCTCTCCAAAATGCCCCGGCACCCGACTCAAGTTCCCTGTGCCTCACCACCACAGCCCCGTTCCTGGCCATAAAGCGCCCAATCGCCCTGTTAACTTTAATACGTGCCTTATTGAGCTTATCAGCCGACCGTGCATCCCTCCAGTAATGGCGTGGCACAATATCCGACCAAACCGTGATCACTTCCGGACACATTGCCCATAAACGTAGGAGATCAAACTTGATATCCCGTATCAACTCCCTAAACGGTCTGCCCCCAAGATCATTCCCACCCACATGCAACACTAATATGTCGGGGGCCCTATCGAGCCGAACAAAACGGTGAAATTCCGGCAACACTCCACTCCATACCATACCGCGCTTCCCCAGCCAGCGAACCACTGCCTCCTCTCTATCCAAACCTAGCTGGCGGCCGTTCGGTCTGACATCAGCCCGTAACGCTCCCCAAAAGACATATGAATGTCCCAAAATCCAAATCAGGCACGGAGGCTGCCCTAAAACAGAAAAGAACACAATCAACCTCAACAATCCCCTAAACGAACATAAGAACGAAAGCGAGACGATTCCCACCGCCCAATACGCTTAATTAACTCATCCCCAAATCCCATTCTAGCAGCCTCAGTTGCAGCCCCAATGCGGAAAGAGTGACCCGCGTACTCCTCCCACTTGAGGCCCAACGTCCGTAGGACTGTTCTAAACACACTTGTGAACTGAAACCTTGATAGAAAGGATCCATTTGCATGCATCAACAAGGGATCCCTTTCCCTGCCCACCCTGACTTCCCTAAAATTCCTCAGGCGTGCCACCGGGCACATATCCGACCCTGGTACAGAGAAGAGAACCACCTTCTTCCCCTTCCCTAACTGATCCGTCTTAGACCTCCTCACCACTAGCTCCACCCTATCCGCGTATAAATCCACATCCTCCTCTAACAATCCCCCCGGCCTGGACACGCTTGGACTCACTAGCTCACCTATCCGCAGTGCCCCGAAGAAGGCAAGCGAAAAGGCTAACCCGAACAACCTTTCCTCGAAATTGGAACTACAGACCTCCCCTTAACTTCATGCCCATATTCTGCAACAACTGGAAGGACACCGGCCTTCTCTGATCCTGCACCACATATCCTCTCCTCCAACCTTTTAAAGCTTGCGCAATCAGGAAATTCTTAGTAACATCAGGCCTGCCGCCTGCACGAAACCCAAAAGCCAAGCCCGCCATGCAGCGCGTGATTTTTGCCACTGACCAACCAATCTCCTTACAATGGCCTATATATAGTAAGACAGCCAACTCGTCATCGTCCTCTTTCAAACCTACTACCTCACGCCATTCCAACCAGCTCCTCCATTCCTGATTATATGCCGACCATGTATTCGGGGCCAAAGATTCCCTGATGAGCTGATCGACTACCCGTCCAGCAGAGCCCAGAGCCGAGTCGGGAACCCGGTCCCCTCCCTGTCCGCCTCTGGTGCCAACTCCCGGAAACGTTCCCACTGTGAACGAGATAAAGAATCCGCAATGCCGTTAGAGACACCGGGCACGTGCATAGCCACCACCCACAAATTCAAGGCCAGACATTCCAATACTAGCTGCTGCAAAATCGTGACCACTGGCGGTGAAGACGCCGACAATTGGTTAATGGCCATGACAACCCCTAAATTATCGCAGTGAAAACAAATCTTCCTATTGCGGAATAGCTCCCCCCAAACAACTACTGCAACCAAAATAGGAAACAACTCCAACAATGCCAAGTTTTTGACCATGCCCTTATGCACCCAAGACTCCGGCCACCGGCCTACACACCAATGTCCCTGGCAATATGCCCCAAAACCGCCACTCCCGGCCGCATCTGTGAAGAGGTCTAACTCAGTAGCCACGCACGTGTCTGACATCCACAACGCCCTGCCGTTAAAAAGCTTCCAAGAAAGTTGCCCACACCCGCAAGTCCCCTTTCAACTCACTACCCAATCTGACAAAATGATGAGGAAAAGCCACCCCTGCTGTCGCTGCTGCCAACCTCCTGCTGAAAATGCGGCCCATAGGCATAATGCGACACGCAAAATTCAATTTACCCAGCAAGGACTGCAATTCCCGCAATCTAATCTTCTTTAACAGCACTGCCCTCCCTACCTCAGCCTTCAAAACCAGCAATTTCTCCTCAGGCAAGCGGCACTCCATATTCTCGGTATCAATGACAATACCCAAAAAACTGATCACAGTCGCAGGGCCCTCCGTCTTACCTGGTGCAAGCGGGACCCCAAAGTATGCCGACACCCTTTCAACAGTCCTCAATAATAAGTCGCAGACACCGGTCCCCCTAGGACCAATACATAAGAAGTCATCTAGGTAATGAATAACTGAACTGCACCCAGAGACATCCTTAACCACCCACTCCAAAAAAGAACTAAAGGCCTCAAAATAAGCACACGACAAGGAGCAACCCATCGGTAAACATCGATCAACAAAAAACTCCCCGTCCCAACAACATCCCAACAAACGCAAACTGGTTGGGTGAACCGGCAGCAAACGAAACGCCGATTCAATATCAGTCTTTGCCAACCGAGCCCCTTTCCCAAACCGCTTCACCCACTGAACAGCCGCGTCAAACGATGTATAGACCACCGAGCAGATGTCGGGGTCAATGCCATCATTGACCGACGCCCCTTTTGGAAAAGACAAATGGTGTATAAGACGAAACTTGTTCGCCTCCTTTTTTGGCACCACCCCCAATGGAGAGACTATCAAATCTGGCCAAGGTGCCAACCCAAAAGGTCCAGCCATACGACCCAGCTGCACCTCCTTAAGCAATTTTTCCTGCACCACCTCTGGATGCTCCCTTGCAGACTTCAAATTCCTCCTAAAACCCCCTGAAACCTGCACATCGGAAGGTATCTTAAAACCTTCCCTAAACCCCTCCTCCAACAACACGGCTGTCTGCTGGTCAGGATACCTACGCAGATAGCCCAGCATCCTTTCCAGCCGAACTGGTGTCTCCCCCTTTAGAATTACCGTCCCGGGACTTCCCCCTGAAGCATTTATTTGCACCATGGGTCCCTCCACACGAGGAACATTCGTGCTTAAATTTGCATTTAGCCCCAAACCGGCACGACCCGTCATTGAATGCAAAGCAGAGTCCTTTCTGCATGGCCGTCCCATTAGTGGCCTCCCTCGGCCCACCCCCTTCCCCACGAAAGGGCTGCCCACTTTTCATGGGGGCCGTCACCTTTAACCATAAAGCAATATCTTTGTGGTCCCAACGTATGTTAGGGCGCACAGCCTTCCTCTGTCTAAACTGCTCATCGTACCTGAGCCAAGCCAGGCCCCCATACACACGGTACGCCTCCCCAATCGCATCCATGTAACAAAACAAACCTGAACAATTGTCAGGTGCCTTCTCTCCAATCACACTAGCTAAAATAGCAAATGCTTGCAACCAGTTCGTGAATGACCTCGGTATCAGCCGATACCGCCGCCGTTCCTCCTCCTCCTTCTTCTCCTCCTTCCGGGGCCTATCCAGATTAAAACGCTCTAACGGGAGCAGTGAAAATATATCCACGTATTCCCCTTTCCAAATCTTATCCCTCACCTCCTGCTTCAGGTGGGCCCCCAACGGCCCCTCAAAACATACATACACCTCCCCTTTTGCAGTGTCACTGAGCCTCCCACTCTCCTCCTGCGTCCCCACACTGCCCCCTTCCGCCCCCGCACTACTGCTGCTTTGCTCACCGCCAGATACCGGCACCCCGCTCCCCACCGGCGCCCCACCGTTGACCGGCACACTATTGCTGACAGGCACGCTATAGTTAGCTGGCGTGCCCGAAGTCTGCGGCGCCCACGCCGCCGCCGGGGACGGCCCCGCCCCCTGTCGCAAACCTACTAACCAATCTCCAAAACCACTCAACAAATCAGTAAAGCCCCTGCTCATCTCCCCTTGGAGGGCTGACCCTCCCCCCCCCTGACTCCGCGCTAAAGCATTAACAAACATAGAGACAGACTCACCAGGCTGCCTGGGGGCTGTGAACCCAGCAGCCGCAGGTCCAGTGTCCGGACGAGCCCCAGCCAACGATGATGGACCCTGTACTTCTCCATCCTCTGCTGACGCTGCCATCTCTCTTCTCCTGTCATCCCGACCCTCAGATACAGCACCAGCCGGCGTGACCTCGTTGGAGGCGGAGCCAGCTGTGCGCCGCTCGCTCCGTGTACCAGGCCTGCGTTCCTCAGCCTGTACTTCTGCCCCCCTGGCACGACTCACCCCGCGCTGGGCAGCAGCATGCCCCGCATGCCCCGCCGCTCCTGGTCCAGTACCTCTCACCGCTGGATCTTCTTGCATGGGGGGGGATCCCCCCCGCACGGAGGGTTCCGCCTGCTGGTCGGATTCCTCCCAGACCTGGTCCTGCGGGCGGGCGTTGCCTGGCCCGCAGCCAGGCCTGGAGGGTCCCTAACGGGGCTCCGTGAACGGCGCTGAACCCTGGGGGACACAGATGGGCTGAAGCGCTCCGGAGGCCTAGACCTCCGAGGCCGTGCACCCGCTGGAGCAGCCTCTTGCGCTGCTGCTCCCAGTCCCCCCAGCAGACCTGACATCTGCTGCTGCATCCAATCTGCCCCTCTGGTGCCCGCTGCCTCCCTAAGGGCAGCCAGCGCAGCGGTTACCTCCGCATCAGCGTTGCCTGGGGAAGCCATGGGAGATGCCAGTGATGTTTAGCTGTTAAGAAAAATCTCCCAGTGACCCCTATTTCCCGCCTGAACCCCGCTTATAAACCCCTCCAACACCCCGTTAAGCCCCTCCCCCTATGACCCTCTCCTTAAACACTCCTCCTATGACTACACTGCTAGTCAGCTCCCTACAAACCCTGTCAGGGGAGCCTACCCCCAGGCTTTGCCTCCAGTCCAGCTCCTACATTATTGGAATCTGCTGCGCTATATAAGACACTGTAACGGAATCTGCTGCGCTATATAAGACACTGTAACGGAATCTGCTGCGCTATATAAGACTCTGTAACGGAAACTGCTGCGCTATATAAGACACTAACGGAATCCGCTGCACTATATAAGAAACTGTAACGGAATCTGCTGCACTATATAAGACACTGTAACGGATTCTGCTGCGCTATATAAGAAACTTCAAATAAATAAATAAATAAAATTTTCCGTAATGCGCATCTGCAGGGCCCAGCTGCGAGCGTCTTCAGCAAATTTTGTCACTGCCATGGCGCGCACATTGGCCACTTATATAAGCAGACCCGATAAAGCCTCCTAATGATTTGCAATGGTCTCTAGAACTAGATGCCCAACTGTTTAGGAATGTCCATTTCCTCTGCCAAAGTGGCGGACTAGCAGTTCAGTAGTTCGTTAGCTTATCGCCCTCATTAGAAGCTGACAATCAGAACAAAGCAGCCTGCAGCAATCACAGCTACCTATAAAGCTAAACCTTTAATTACAGCTCATTAAACACAGTAAACATAACCCACAAAAACTGTAATGCTCTGATCAAATATTATGTATTTGTCGATCAAAGTCTATGTGCTACGAAATTATGGTTGTAGTATAAAGGGCCGACAATGGCTAGGGGCCTGATTCATACCTCATTGGACAGTGCTAATTTGCAGAGCCATGCAATCAGTTATACGCCGCCCACTCATAGTGAAATCCTGCCCAGTGCCCTCTTGGGAGCAGGAGCCCGGTGGTATTGACTCCATTGCCTCCCAGAGATACGCCTCTGATTGAAGGGAATATAGATTGTAAGCTCCAGGGGTACAGGGACTGATCATGTAGTCACTGAGATATTCTTGCTTACACCCCCCAGTCACCCCACCGTTTACATATCCAATATCCATTCACCACCGTTCATGGACAGAAAGTGGGCAGGTGATAAATCGTATCATCATAGCCCCCTCCCCCGCTTTGCCAATGTTGGTTTTAGCCACGCCTCCTATTGAGCTGACCTCTAGTGAGTAGCCAAAAACAAGGCAAGTGCCACCTGTAACATATAGGGCCAGATGCGTTAAGCTTCAAAAGTGCTAAAATGGAGAGTGAAAAACAACCAACCAATCAACTACTACCTGACATTTTTTCAAACACAGTCTGTGACATGGCAGGTAGGAGTTGATTGGTTGTTTATCACTCTCCATTTTATCACCTTTGAAGCTTAGTGCATCTGGCCCATACTGTATAAGGGACACTCCCTATTATGCAGTATGTTATAGAGATACTGTATTAGAAGTCAGTAAGGAGTCTTGCAACCATTGGGGATATTTATCAAATCTTGGAGAGAGACAAAGGGCGAAATGTAATAGGGTGCGTTTTTTTAGTCAAAAAAAAAATCTCACCAAATCGCACCTTTAAAAATCACATTTTTTTGCTGCGAATTCGCATATGTAATGAGATGCGAATTTGCGGCAAAAAAGTGCGATATGGTGCGATTTCGGGCGATTTTTAAGTCCTGAAAATGTGCGATTTTCATTCATGAAAATCTGCACATTTTCAGTACTGTGCGCTGTGTTGTAAAAAAAAAAAAACGGCGTGCGGTCCCCCCTCCTAAGCATAACCAGCCCCGGGCTCAAAAAGCCAGTGCTGGTATCATAAAATCAGAGGGACAAACAAATAGGGGTTCCCTTGATTTAATGAAACCAGCACCAAGCTCAAGGTCCAGGGCTGGTTCCCAAAATACGGGGGACAAAATGACTAGGGGTCCCCCGTATTTTAAGAACCAGCACCAGACCCAACCAGCCAGCAGGGTAATGCCACAGCCGGGGGACACTTATTATATAAGGTCCCGCGGCCAAAGCATTATCCCCATGGATGGTCAGTATGGGCAGGGGTCCTGGGGAAGTGGGGACCCACCCAATAAAGGGGTACCCCCCCTCCAGGACTTACCAGCCTATGCTGAAAGTCCGGGGCTGTCCCCGATGCCCCTGGGCGGTGGGCATCGGGCTGATGCAAAGTGTAAAAAAAAGAATTAAAACTATTGTTTTCTACTGGCGAACTATGAGTCCCAGCAAGCCTACCCCGCATGCTGGGACTTGGAGAACCACAAGTCCCAGCATGCAGGGCATTAAAGGGCCCGCTGGCACTTGTAGTTCTACAGTACAAAAAATAGTTAAATAAAACACACTGACACCCTGAAAAATAAAAGTTTAATACACACATTACACACACATACTGATACTTACCTACCTTGAGCCCGTAGGTCGGTTCCTGGATCCTGGGTCCGGGGTCCTGGGCTCCAGGGCAGAAGAGTCCGCTTCCGGGGCCTTGGTCCTGGTTCCGGGGCTGGTCCGGGGTCCTGGGCTCCAGGGCAGAAGAGTCCGCTTCCGGGGCCTTGGTCCTGGTTCCGGGGCTGGTCCGGGGTCCTGGGCTCCAGGGCTGATGTCTCCGGGGTCCAGGATCCGAAGTAGTCCAAAAGGGGTACCTAAGGAAGGAAATCCTACTCACCTGGTCCCCGGCGACGACTTTGGCATCTTCTCCGGCAGACGCGCTGCTCCCGGCTGGTACCCGCTCACGGACTGGAGAGGCGCAGAGATGTTTCATCTTCCGCCCCTTTCCTCCGGATGATTCTATTGGCCGCCTAGCGGCCAATCAGGAGCTGAGAAAGTCGGCAGTGTGACTGAAAATCGCATCTTTAAAATGTGCGCATTCGCGGGAAAAAATGCGATTTTTCCCGCGACTCGCACCCTATTACATGTGCGATTTTTAGAAAAAATGCGATTTTGGTCGATTATGACCAAAAATCGCAAAAGTCTAGAAATCGCACCCTATTACATTTCGCCCAAAGTATGATTTAATACATGAAATCAGATTTTATGTAATTCTACCTCAGATTCCGCCGTATAGAATCTGCTGAAAATGTCTCTCCAAATATGTCCGCCGCCTTGGAGGAGACAGATGCTAGAGGTCCTACTGTACAGATGGATAGATGCTAAATGTCCTGGCAATGAGCATGTAACCCCTGGCAATGAGCATGTAACCCCTGGCAAAAAGCACTTCAAGCTTTGGCTGGGGGACGCAAACTTCCTGGTTATGCCACTGCTCTGAGGTCAGTATGTCAACATGGTAAAATGGTCGACATGATAGCAGCTTTCACAGCATATGGTTGACATGAGTTTATCACGATTATTTTATCCATTTTTTAACCTTTTCATGCTTTACCATCCACATGGAGTATGATTGGGAACGGTGAAGTGTTACAAAGGGTGGCAAGGGATGCCAGCCATGCGTTCGGGGCGCTTTTCCCTAATTGGGGGTCCATGTGCTAGATGGCAAAAATTGACACCCTAAAAAATGCATATGTGTCGACCATTTTAATTTGGCCTTCTCCGTTCACCAACCCTGTTCCTGTGTTGATACTGTCCATGTCTTTATTGTTTTGGACAGTCCCACAAGACGCCGGCAGTGTGGGGGGTCCGTTCAGAGTTGTGTCGTTCCCCCCCCCCCCCGTCAGTGCTGCTCTGCCTAGCAGATAATATGCAGAAGCAGAGGGACAGGGGGCGTGGCCCTAAGAGTCAGTAAAATGGGGGTGTGGCCTTGTGATCATGGCAATGCCACAAAGTCACACCCCCTTCCCAGGAGCGCAAGTATGCTGTAGCTCGCGTAGCGGGAACCTCATATAAACATACATAATCTCCCCAGAGTATGCGTTGTCAACCTCTGTTGGCCCTGCATCCCTGTAACATACGTATAAGGTATAACCCAGATGCACAGTGTGGAACCGGGTTCCTAGAGGAGGAGGGGCTGAAATAGTGGGTCCCACCAGGTGTTTCCCCGGTACCCCTATGGCCCATACTGTGGGGAAGTACAGTATGCTGTAATTACAGAGGGATTATGTTCCCACCTGTGGACAGGTTCAACAAGATCACAGTGTTTCTGCTCAAAGCACATATAGAAGAAATCCAGATTGAACCTGTTTGTAACCATAGATAGGGCAGACCAGGGAGCACAACAAGAAGAACAATGTCATTTGCTTTCCAGAACATACCGTGCTGCAATGTAAGGGGTGCAAACACATTTATTAGTTCCAACAACAATAATGAGTCTTGGCGCAATATTCTCCCCCACCCCCATGTCGTCGCCCCCACCCCCATGTCGTCCTCCCCCACCCGGAGACATTTTTTTTATTACACTGGCCGCCCATACACAGTACAATTGCCGTGTGCGATGAGATGCGCACTCCCGCACACATCCCATCGCACAGCTCAAAATAATGAGTCTTGGCGCAATATTCTCCCCCACCCCCATGTCGTCGCCCCCACCCCCATGTCGTCCTCCCCCACCCGGAGACATTTTTTTTATTACACTGGCCGCCCATACACAGTACAATTGCCGTGTGCGATGAGATGCGCACTCCCGCACACATCCCATCGCACAGCTCAAAAAATGATGTGCTGCGCATACTTTATGAACTGGATTGCATGTGATGTGATCTAGTCCATATCGCATCCTAGACTAGACTAGAGTATCCAATATTATTATTTGTATAGCATTACAGACATTCCTCACTTAACGACCTACCTGTTTACCGAACACCCGGACTTACGACCCAGGCCTTCGTTTAGCGTCCGTGCTGTGACTCCTCGGACTTACGACCCTGTCTGCTCTGATTTACGACCTGCCCGCCTACCCTCTCGCAGTTACGACCTGCCCTGCCTGTTTAACGACCCGCGTCTCAGAAATCTTAAGGGGTTTTATATATGCTCGTTTAACAACCAATTCACTTAACGACCGGGTCGTAGGAACGGAACCTGGTCGTTAAGTGAGGAATGTCTGTACTGCAGAAAATGTATGATAATGTTATTTATATAAAGGACGTACTGTATGTATGGACGGTGTAGTGGTTAGCATTACTGTCTCACAGCACTGAGGTCATGGGATCAATTTCCACCATGGCCCTAACTGTGTGGAGTTTGTATATTCTCCCCGTGCTTGCGTGGGTTTCCTCTGGGTACTCCGGTTTCCTCCCACAGTCCAAAAATATACTGGTAGGCTAATTGGCTCCCAATAAATTAACCCTAGAATGTCTGTGTGTGCGTGTACATGTGGGAATATAGATTGTAAGCTCCACTGGGGCAGGGACTGATGTGAATGTTCAAATATTCTCAGTACAGTGCTGCGGAATATGTATGCGCTATATAAGAAACGCTAATTGTGACTTATCTGGGCGCCCGATTTTCTTCATCGCACCTAAAAATCGCGTCAAATCGCATCGCATACAGATTGCATGCTATGCGATTTGCCGCGATTTTAATATGTGAAGGCACCCAGATGCCTGTTTCATATGTGAAATGGCCCCCCAGACCCCATTTTTAATTGTATACCCACCCTGATGGCTAAATGACCCCCATTATTAACGCCACCCCACTATCAACGCCAACCCGAAGCGTGGCGAGCGCAGCGAGCCCGCGAGGGGCGGCGGTACGCGTCCTCCGACCTTTTCATACCCCCACTATCCAAATCGCATCAAATCGCATGCTTAGGGTACTGGCATACAATTTCAACATCAGGCGCCCAGATAAGTCACAAGTACCTAAGAAACTGTTAAATAAAAAATAAATATGTTATGAATACTTTTGATACATTTGATAATATGTTCTATTTGGCCAGTTCATATATGATATTTATATTTTTATATTACATACATTGTATTTCAAACGGTGAAAAGGTTGCACAAGTAATGTGCAATTAAATTGTTGTTTAAATAATGTTGTTTAAATTGAAAGTAGAGAAGCTTTTCTGTGTGATAACATAGTTAGCAAACCCCTAAGCAACTCTACTATTATATACACATGCATAGATGGTAATTCCACATGTATTATTTCGTATGCAGGGTAAACAGCAATAATGGCTGCTTTTGCATGTAGCCCACAAGTGCAGGACAGCTTTGTACAGACGGAGCGCCCTTGGTCGTTGCCCGGGTATCGCCAGAATGCCTGCGCCGAGGCGCTCCATCTGACTGGGCAGCGGCTCCATCTATATCTATACTGGAATGTGGACATGTCCCTCTCAAATCTTAATCTAAACGAATATCTAATGTAGGGTACACACCAGAACTATCAGGATCATGAGACGACCATACGATGGTCGCATACCTCCCAACTTTCGTGCGCGAGCGCCCGAAAAGGGGGCGGGCATATGCAAATGAGGTCTCGGCTTATGCTAATTAGCCGCAACCTCATTTTCATACGAGAATAGACGCTGTGCGCATGCGCACAGCGTCTATTCTATTAGCTTGGGGGATCTCCCAACTGCCACCCCCCGCAGCGGGACAATGCCTGCCGCGGGTGGGACAGCGGGACAGGACCCGAATATCGGGACTGTCCCGCTGTAATCTTGACAGTTGGGAGGTATGTGGTCGCACGATCTGTTGGAGCACACTATCTGCATACGATCCGATCATGATCTGTACCCAGTTAAAGGGATCTTTTACAAATCCTGTTGTTGTTGAACTACACATCCCAGCATGTCCTGCTACAGTTTTAGCATGGCCAAAGAGCAAACTGTAGCAGGGCATGCTGGGATGTGTAGTTCAACAACAGCATGATTGCCAAAGGTTCCCTATCCCTGCTCTAACACATATACACAAAGGCAATGTGAAATATGTCCTCAGCACTGGGGGTGGGGGTGGGGGGGGGGGTAGAGGGTGGGGTCACCATGAAATAATGTGAAGCAGGTTCCAGTCCACGGATAGACAGTATCTAGTTAGTCATGCGATAGGTCAACCCTATAACGTCAGCATGCATAAGACATATCTCCCAACCAGTCTTCTGGGGACCGTCCTGCATCCCTTCCAGGGCCAACAGTGTCCCGCAGTGGGGGTATGTGGGGAGCAGCTGGGAGTCCAGCAGTTCACACAGCGTTGGCCATGCCCCCCACAGTGGCAAAATGAGGGCGTGGCTTTGTGATCAGGCACATTACTGCAAAGCCACACCCCTTTCTCTTAAGCAATGCCCCTCTTGAAGGCTGTGCACGAGTCCCAATGGGAAAATGTTAAGAGGTATCCTGTGCGAAACATGACCAAATTTTGGTCCAAAAAAACCCCAAAACAATCCTGTGTTGAATTTTTTCTACCGACCCCCTTTTCTCCCTGTTGAACTTAGAGACAGTTGACCTTTTTTATGACTGACCTATTGACCTGGGGACTCTGTGGGGACTCCAGTCTCAGGCCCAGACAGAAAGGGGGCCATGCCTGAAGTTTATAAAGTATAATTTGTCATAAACAAAGTTCACATTTCCCTTGTAGCAATGTAGAGTAGTGCAGCCAGTGCTGCCGACACAGGTATCACCAGGCACACCGGAAGTTTGAGAAAGTGCGCCCCTGCCTATTTTCTCAATCCCGGGCCCCACAATTTCTGATGGCAGCCCTGATGGACAGCCACATCCAATCGAAATCGCACAGGTGATATCTGAATGTGAAACAATTATTATCACACACGGTTATGAAACTACAAATCTAAATGTCAATATAAGTTCCGCCGATATCAAATACAGAGCCACAATGGTGGAAATTTCTAAGATGGGAGTTCTATGTGTCACGTGGGCAAAACAAGAAACTGAAACTCAGGAGAGACAACGGTGCCCTCTGCCATAGCCACTAGGTCGGTCACCTATGCCTCTGCTCTGGTGGAACTACAAGTCCCAGCATCCCCCGGGTTCTATGTGATCCTCAGACTGGGTATAGTAGTTACTACACGGAGCAGATTTGCCAATCCTCACGTAATGTGATGGTAATCTCACCAAGACAAGCAGCACAACACATGTTCCACAGACCAGGCACGTACACAGGAATCATATTGTTCAGTTTATGGGCTGCTGACAAGGGACAAACCCCATTGCGGAATAGAGTGTAAGCTCCACTGGTACAGGGACTGACGCAAGTCAATACTCTCCGCAAAGCGCTGCGTAATATGTGTGCTCAATATAAATAACCGGTGATAAATAAGAACAGGACTCGGAGGCAGAACTTCCCCAGTGAGAAGTGTGAGGCACAGAGCTGTGCTCTGTCTGTTTACCAGGCGTGTCTGACTGACCCACACAGGACCCAGCCCCTTCATCCCTGCCTGCAGGGAAGATCTGGGGTGGGGCTGATCCATCCCAATATAACCCCCTCACTCAGCTGAGCGGATTAGCAACAACAACAAAAAGAGAGCAAGAGAGAGAGAGAGCGAGCGAGCAGCATCTGGGGACCCACTGCCACATCTGACTTGCAAGAGGTAAGGGAGAGACTGCAGCTTCATGCAGCGAGTGTGTCAGGCGTGAGTGCTGGTGCACTACAAGTTCCAGCAGTGATGGCTACTGTGGACCAAAACCAGGATGGGAGGGCATGTTGAGACTTGCAGCTCAACAGCAGCTGGAGAGCCACAGGTTGCCTGCCTCTGGACTACGCAATCAGTGCTGGTCCCTAAACTTACGCTGTGCCATTTAAAGGGACTGATCTGCATCTACACTAGTTTAAAGGGGCATTTACCTGTACATTATTGTTTAATATGTAGGTATACTGCATTTAGCTACATTGTATTGATGCATTGCATTTTATTTGCATACACTATATTTACTGTTCCACCCCCAAATATATTTTATTTATTTATTTACAGTTTCTTATATAGCGCAGCAGATTCCATTGCGCTTTACAATAGTAGACAGTGATAAAACAAACTGGGTAACAACAGACAGATTTGGAGGTTAAATCTATCTATCTATCTATCTATCTATCTATCTATCTATCTATCTATCTATCTATCTATCTATCTATCTATCTATCTATCTATCTGTCATTTATCCATCAATCAATCCATATCTGTATCCGGGCAGCACAGATCGTGCAGTGGTTAGCATTACTCCCTCACAGCACTGAAGTCAGGGGTTCGATTACCACCATGACCCTATCTGTGTGGAGTTTTTATATTCTCTCTGTGGTTCTCCAGATACTCTGGTTTCCTTTCACAGTCTAGAATCTATACCGGTAGTTTAATTGGCTTCCTAGTACGTAAGTGTGTGTATGAGCAGACTAGCTGGGCGAGAAGCATGGTATTACTCTGTATAATGCCTAGGCGCTGTGCAGTTGGCTGGAATGTGTTCCCTATGTGATAACTGTACTGTCCCTGTTTATATTGCTACCTACCGGGCTGCTGCAACGACCAGTGGCGCCGCTGATGGCTGCCTAGACGCTGTGCAGCTCGGCGGGCATGTGGTTCCTGCATGTAATGTCTTAATGTAATGTATGCAATGCCCCCCCCCCCTCTCATTCCTGCTTGATGCTGCACTGTAATCCACAACGAATTCCTAGTGTGCGCAAGCATACATGGTCAATAAAGTTGATTCTATTCTAATGCACCTGAGAACAGAGATACAGGGTGAGATGTGGCAGTGCTGCTGCTTGTGAAGCTCCTGGTAAACTGCGCACTAATCGCTTTAATCACTATTGTTTTGTGGGTCACAATGTAGACCTCTTATAGATTATCTGGGCTTAGTTCTGTGATGGACAGCTCGCTTCCCATGCCCAGCTGCTTGGTACAACGTAAACTCACATATATACAGTACACACCTCCCTTTTATACAGTACACAGTACATGTACAGCTGGTGTATTTCACACTCACAGTGTACTGTGCCTGCTTTCATGCTCCAGTAACTCAGTGATCTCATGTCAGAAAACCTATACAGTACATATCTGTGTGTGGCGTTATAGGAATACTGTAAGACCCCGGTGTATTGTACATTATGAGAACATGGTGGGGGAAAAATGATTTCACTGTGTAATAGGAAGATGGCGTTTCTAATACTGCCTATAATAGAAATGGTGACTTAAGTTATTATTTGTATATTTATTATTGCATTTATTTATCTGCATATTATGCCCAGAACATCAGCAAATAGATTTTATTTGTGCAGACGATGGGAGCAAATTTCTGATCACTGTAATTATTTTTGTGCAAGCTCCTAACTAATGTATTTGCTGCTAATAATATACTGTAGATGTCTAGGCCTTGATGAAGAAATATATATATATATATTTTTTGGCTCCTTGTGTCAATAAAGGCTGATATCCTCAGTACATAGGGTCCTATTCAGATCCGTACGCAGGGCTGCGGATTTTCAGCCCTGACGTACCGTGCATGTGCACGGTACACTGTGTGCTTGCGTGGGGTCCCCTTGCAAACAGGTTCTCGCAAGGTGATTGACAGGCGCTGACCCTTTAGGGGCATAACGCCGGCGTTTTCCGGATAGTGCCTCGGATACCGCAGGTGTTCCCCAGGCGTCGGGAGGGCCGCTGACATTGGCTGTGGCTTCCTCCCCACGGCCTTCGCAGCTCTGCGCGAGTCTAGACTTACTCAGCGCTGCAAGCAGAGGGAAAATCATTTGCTGTGTGCACAGCTGCGAACGCATTCGCAGGCATAGGTGCTGATTGTGTGGGTGCTCAAGGGCCCGAGCACCCACGGAAATTTAGTGAGCACCCAGGGGCCCGAGTCCCGCTGCTGGGCCACTAAATTAACTTGATAATTTGCGGCTGCAGCACCCGCATCGCCAGACCCGCCGCCTGAGAAACAGTATGCCGGGACGGCGGGAAGAGTGTATTCCGCCTGCGGATATTGGCGTACCAGCCTGTGCATGCTCTGTGCGGCGTTGGCGTTTGATGTCCGGTGCGTGCACTAAGTAGCTCAGCAGTGGCCCACCCGCCTGTGTCCCAATGCACTACCCCTCCCTCGTCGCCGGCACAAGTACTGTGGGGGCATTTATGTACCTTCACTGAGGGGGCATTTATGTATTTGGCACTGTGGGGGCATTTATGTACCTTCACTGTGAGGGCATTTATGTACTTGGCACTGTGGGGGCATTTATGTATTTGGCACTGTGGGGGCATTTATGTACTTGGCACTGTGGGGGCATTTATGTACTTGGCACTGTGGGGGCATTTATGTACTTGGCACTGTGGGGGCATTTATGTACTTGGCACTGTGGGGGCATTTATGTACTTGGCACTGTGGGGAATTTATGTACCTGCACTGTGGGGGCATTTATGTACCTGCACTGTGGGTGCATTTATGTACTTGGCACTGTGGGGGCATTTATGTACTTGGCACTGTGGGGGCATTTATGTACTTGGCACTGTGGGGGCATTTATGTACCTGCACTGTGGGGGCATTTATGTACCTGCACTGTGGGGGCATTTATGTACTTGGCACTGTGGGGGCATTTATGTACTTGGCACTGTGGGGGCATTTATGTACTTGGCACTGTGGGGGCATTTATGTACTTGGCACTGTGGGGGCATTTATGTACCTGCACTGTGGGGGCATTTATGTACCTGCACTGTGGGGGCATTTATGTACTTGGCACTGTGGGGGCATTTATGTACTTGGCACTGTGGGGGCATTTATGTACTTGGCACTGTGGGGGCATTTATGTACTTGGCACTGTGGGGGCATTTATGTACTTGGCACTGTGGGGGCATTTATGTACTTGGCACTGTGGGGGCATTTATGTACTTGGCACTGTGGGGGCATTTATGTACTTGGCACTGTGGGGGCATTTATGTACTTGGCACGGCGGGGCATTTATGTACCTGCACTGTGGGGGCAAATGTACATTTATGTATTTGGTACTCTGCTGCTGTAATGTTTAAAAAAGGGGAATTCTGCTTCCGTAATTTGAATATTGGAGACAACTGTGTTGCGTAATATAAATCAGTATTATTTTGTGGCCATGCCCCTTCCCCATGAAGCCACTCCCCAATATTTTTGGCTTGAGCACCCACCAGCAAAAACATAAATCGGCACCTATGTTTGCAGGGGAGGGGGGAGGGAGTGCGACACGGTGGCCTTTATCTGCTTGCTGGGCTTTGAAAAACTCTCAGCCCAGCGTGCCGGTGTGAATCAGGCACATACCACAGATTGGTGAAGCTCTGACCAGTAACAATTCAAATGATGGTAAAGATCGACTTTTAACACTGCGTTTGCACTAAACCTGAGACAACCAATCAGATTCTTGTGTTTATAAAGCGACAGATAAAAGCTCATTCTTTATTGGTAGCCTTGACACGGGGCACATATTACAATGTTAGTAAATATACTGGAACATTTGTGGTGTGAACGAGGGCCCCATAATTAAATCTATGCCGGAGCCGGCAAGAACTGGAAGGTTGTATATTATTATACGTATATTGCCTCATATAAACGTTGCTGGTTGTGTTGCACGTGACAAAAAGAGGTTTGGATATAAAAGTAATTTAAGTGATATAAAGCCGATAGCTAGATTGTAGCACACACCCACTTGGCACGGATGTGCCGGGGGAGGTGTGGCCTGGCAAATAGGGTAAAGAAATGACTCATTACCACGTGGTGTGTTAGCTGCTGTCAGTTACTTAATATTACGTGTGTGTGTGTGTGTGTGTGTGTGTGTGTGTGTGTGTATGTATATATAGAATGCCATAGAAATGTACGGCTGTGGGGTATGTGTAGAAAAGGTGTAAAGCGATAAAGGGCCTCATGCAGGTTGGTTTACAAAGCACATTTAGTTTTCTAATGGACAAAAACATATGCACTGCAGGTGGGGCAGATGTAACATGAGTGAGAGTTAGATTTTTGGTTGAATTTGTACTTCAAACTGGCTGCAAATAAAGCAGCCAGTATTTACCCTGCACAGAAACCAAATATCTGCCCCACCTGCAGTGCACATGGTTTTGTCCATCTGCAAACCAAATGTGCTTTGCAAACAGGGGCGGATTGGCCCACCGGGAAACCGGGCCATTTCCCGGTGGGCCGGCCCAATAGTCATTAAAAGGGGGCCGATTGCGCTGTCCCCTGGGCTGGCTGGGCCGCTGGCAGCGGCCGCAGCACTTTGCCCACTTCCAAAATGGCCGCCGGAGGGCTGATGCGCATGCGCGCACAGCACCTCCCGGCTCCAAGTTCCTGTTCCCCCTCCACCCGGCCAGCAGCAGGTAAACCCCCCCCCCCCCCCCCCCCCCAGGGAGTGGGACTCGGGGAACAATGATGACTGGGAAGTGCCTTTGGGAGAGCAGACAAGTGCTATTACCCCCCCCCCCCCCCCCCCATTCAGCAGAGGATGCAATGCCGAGAGGTGCTCCTCTCCCAGCTCTGCATCCCCGCTGCCTTGCCTGTGCGCTAATGCTGCCGCTGTTCCTTTCATACTGTGGGCAGTGGCGCCGTCAGACTGAAGCTGCTTCAGTCTTTCAACTTAGTTCCTGTCCTGTCCGTACATGCAAACATAACATGAAGGTGAGAATCCTCGGTATACACTGACAGCCTGAAACTCCGTCCGCACAGGCTGTCAGTCAGATTTCTGTTCCTGATTCTACGTGAAGAACTATTCTCCTTGCACTCCCCCTTGACATGCTGGTGAGTCCTCCCCCTCCAAATGCTGCTACAGAGCCTCTGCTTCTCTTCTGTGTACAAGGAAAATACGGTAGTTTAACTCTTTAAAGCCCTGCCATTCTACTTCTGCTTTTATAAGTTCCAGCTGTGTGTTTGTGCTGTCCAATATATATATATATATATATATATATATATATATATATATATATATATATATATATATATATATATATATATATATATATATCATATTTATTGGATTATACAATTATACAAAAAATAATTTGGCAACATCCCCCATGGTTGTTTCATGTACTGGAGGAACATAATTGGGGGGCAGATGTACTAAAGTCTGGGAGAACAGACAGGAGAGAGAGATATAGTTGCAGCTAATGTTACAGACTGTAGAGGAAACATGGCAGTTAGGAGTGCTCTCCACTTATACCTTCTCCAGGTGTTAGTACCATCTGCCTAGTAATCATCCCACACTCTGGTTACCCCCCGCACCATATGAATATGCTGCATGGTTTTCTTGTAAAAAGGGCTGAATACGTCCTCAAGTGTCAACCTGTTACCATAATCTGCACTAAAATAATTATTTATTTGTGAGAACGCAACCTTTTTCTGGTGCATGCCATGTCCCTTTATCATGTATCGGAGAGAGGGCGCAAATTTATCATTTGCAGGGAGGCGACGAACACCCTAGCACCGGCCCTGGACAAGTGGGCACATTTCTCATACAAGTGTCAGAAGGAATGCGATCTTGGCATACACTTCCTGCATCAGACACAGGACATCTCTGTAGGCCAGCATTATCACCACATAGGAGCTGTCCTGTCACACAGGGGTTCAGCAACCACTAGTTCTCAGCACAACACCTTCTTTCTGTACAATCCAGACATCAGCCCACACTCCTCTCACTGATGCACCTACAGATTGGTGCCTCCCTGTTTTCTGACCCCAGCTGTGACACTTACTGTAGCTGCAATCTGCACGTAACTCTGTACTACCTGCCCTTTAACCCTTAGCAATGGGGAACCTAAAACTTGAATACTGATGGGTGGGCATCTCAGGAGAAAAATATAAAGTGGTCTTATAATGGGTACATACTAGGCGATATGTCATCCGATCTGGACCAAGACATCGGGCACATACTCGTGACATCGATAGTGAGAGCCATGCTGATTAATGTGATTCGTTTCTACTGGCAACAGCAAGTGTGTATGCATTTTTCCAATGCCAACTCCTTGCTCGATCCCACAATGTCGCTGGGTAAACACATTGTCTAGTGGAGCGCCCCTTATCGACATGCTCATTCCAAGGTTTAATGCTTATTGCCAAGGAGGTTTACATGCTCCTAGCCATGGGGAAGCAGTCTGACAGCGGGCAGAAGTGGTGGGCTGCCCGGCTGTCAGACTGCTTCCCCATGGCTAGGAGCATGTAAACCTCCTTGGCAACAAGCATTAAACCTTGCAATGAGCATGTCGGTAAACGGCACTTATGTGCCATAATATGTAATGGGCATCTCAGTGTGCGTCATATCTGTAATGGGCATCACGGTGTGTGGCATATGTATAATGGGCATCACGGTGTGTGGCATATGTATAATGAGCATCACGGTGTGTGGCATATGTATAATGGAGCATCACGGTGTGTGGCATATGTATAATGGCCATCACGGTGTGTGGCATATGTATAATGGAGCATCACGGTGTGCGGCATATGTATAGTGAGCATCACGGTGTGGCACATGTATAATGGACATCACACTATGTGGCATATGTATAATGGGCAGGTGTGTGGCATATGTATAATGGGCATCGGGGGGTGTGGCATATGTATAATGGCCATCACGGTGTGTGGCATATGTATAATGGAGCATCACGGTGTGTGGCATATGTATAATGGAGCATCACGGTGTGTGGCATATGTATAATGGAGCATCACGGTGTGTGGCATATGTATAATGGAGCATCACGGTGTGTGGCATATGTATAATGGAGCATCACGGTGTGTGGCATATGTATAATGGAGCATCACGGTGTGTGGCATATGTATAATGGAGCATCACGGTGTGTGGCATATGTATAATGACCATATGCCACACACCGTGATGCTCATTATACATATGTGGCTCTGTGTCTCTCTCTCTGATGTCACTCTCCCTGTTCCTTTGTCTTTGCTGTCCTTGAATTTTGTCTCATACCGTGTGGCACAATGTGTAATTGGCAGTGCACTAGTACTAGATAGTATAAGGGGTCCTACTAGTGTGGTGTATAAGGGGTATGTGATGCACTTAAAGACACCCCCTTTTTCAGTGGTCACACCACCTTTTCCAGAGCTAAATCCTTTATTTTTCCATACCCCCACTTTAAAAATGCCACTTCCAGCACTGTCTATATACAGTATT
The DNA here is from genome assembly GCF_055691185.1 of Crinia signifera. Classification (NCBI taxonomy): domain Eukaryota; kingdom Metazoa; phylum Chordata; class Amphibia; order Anura; family Myobatrachidae; genus Crinia; species Crinia signifera. The sequence goes on from NC_139221.1 coordinate 316,630,661, forward strand.
TAACTACCATAGGTGAAAGGGGTGCAGCTGCTATAGGGCCCAGAGCTGAAGCAGGCCCATCTTTATTGTATAAGTTATATTTTCTATATACATTTATCGCCAATATTTGGTATATAGGGGCCCTTACAAACATTTGCTATGGGGCCTGCGAATATCTAGTTACGCCACTGTCTCATAGAAGTGTGTAAATGTAGACTGAAATGTTTTTGATGCACCATGTTTTGAATCTTCAATGAGACCAGAGTGTCGCAGTTTGTCAATCATATATGTGTGAGACAGTTTGCTGCACGTACGCAACCTGCATGGTGGTACGCATATATATGCCGTAACATTCCAGGAAAACACCAATGTTTTTAATGAAGCTCTTGCTTTTGAGAAGGGAGCATCGATCCCTCTCAGCAGACCCCGCCTCTCAGCAGACCCCGCCCCCTATTAGGGCTGGTTCCAAAAATTTCCCGGGCTGGTTTTCTAACCCAATCCGCCCCTGTTTGCAAACCAACCTGAATCACCCCGAAAGTACCATCCAATCAGCCCCTAACTGTCACGCTAGTATTTGAAAAATGACAGTTGGGGGTATATTGTTGGTACTTAATTTATCTCCAAACTTTGATACATATGGTGTAATTTACAATGAAAATATCACCAGTTGTTTTAATTTGCTAACTGCTTTTCTCGTTATTTTACCTAGAACCAATAAGGTTGGATAACAGCTGCTTTATTCTATCTATCTGATACCAATAGCAGTAACAGGGCTTGTAGACAGTGGAACAGAAAGTTACTGATTGTCATGATAAAATGTATTGACGTTTCTAAGTACATGGTGTCACCCAGCACAAGTGTCATATACAGTATCCTGTCACATTATGTACTGTAACCACTATTGTATAACTTAATTCTCGCCTGAACCAGTCCTGAAGTGAGGAGTGAGCTGTAAAGTGTTTATTAGAATTACACTTCGACATGTCACAGTTAATTCCTCCTATGCAAAGTAACATCTTGCTACTATTTGTTATTCAGGTAACATGTTTGATGCACACTTGTACAAAAGTTCTACCCTCTGCCGCCACCTAGAGGAAGTCTGATAAAATGCAGCAAGGTGATTTCATACCTGCACGGGTTCACCTGGAAGCACTCTGCACATTGTATTTACTACTGTATCATCCTCATCTTATCTGTAGAAAACAAGTTGAAGTAGCACAAGTGCGTTCTATTTTTCAAGATTGCAAGAATATAATGTAGTAGAAGAAATACATATATGTGTGTGTGTGTGGCGGGGAGGGGGGGGGGGGGCAGGGGGTTACTCTGGTTTTCTCCCACAATCCAAAAATATACTGGTAGGTTAATTGACTCCCAACAAATTAACCCTAGAATGCCTGTGTTTGTACATGTGGTAAGGAATATAGATTGTAAGCTCCAATGTGGCAGGGACTGATGTGACTGTTCAAATATTCTCTGTAAAGCGCTGCGGAATATGTATGCGTTATATAAGAAACTGTTAATAATAATAAAATATATAATATAATATACAGTTGTGCTCATAAGTTTACATATCCTAGCAGAATTTGTGATTTTCTGGCCATTTGTCAGAATATGAATGATAACTCACACACTTTTCTTTCACTAGTGGTTGGGTGAAGCCATTTATTGTCAAACAGTGTTTACTCTTTTTAAATCATAATGACAACAGAAACTTCCCAAATGACCCTGATCAAAAGTTTACATACCCTGGAGACTTTGGCCTGATAACATGCACACAAGTTGCCACAAACGGGTTTGAATGGCTACTAAAGGTAACCATCCTCACCTGTGATCTGTTTGCTTGTAATCAGTGTGTGTATAAAAGGTCAGTGAGTTTCTGGTCTCCTGAAAGACCCTTGCATCTTTCATCCAGTGCTGCACTGACGTGTCTGGATTCTGAGTCATGAAGAAAGCAAAATAATTGTCAAAGGATCTGCGGAAAAAGGTAATTGAACTGTATAAAACATGAAAGGGATATAAAAAGATATCCAAGCAATTGAGAATGCCAAACTCTAATTAAGAAGTGGAAAATTAGGGGGATTCTGTGGAAACCAAATCACATTCAGGGAGACCAACAAAAATTTCAGCCACAACTGGCAGTAAAATTGTTCTGGATGCGAAGGAAAATCCACAAATAACTTCAGCTGAAATACAGGACTCTGAAAAAAGTGGTGTGGTTGTTTCAAGATGCACAATAAGGAGGCATTTGAAGAAAAATGGGCTGCATGGTCGAGTCGCCAGAAGAAAGCCATTACTACGCAAATGCCACAAAGCATCCCACTTACAATACTCCAAACAGCACAGAGACAAGCCTCAAAACTTCTGGAACAAAGCCATTTGGAGTGATGAGACCAAAAATTTACTTTTTGGCCACAACCATAAGCGTTACATTTGGAGAGGAGTCAACAAGGCCTATGATGAAAGGTACACCATTCCTACTGTGAAACACCGAGGGGGATTGCTGATGTTTTGGGGATGGTGAGCTACAGAGGCACTGGAAACTTGGTCAAAACTGATGACAAGATGAATGCAGCATGTTATCAGAAAATACTGGAGGAAAATTTGCACTCATCATCCCGGAAGCTGCGCATGGGACGTACTTGGACGTTCCAACATGACAATGATCCAAAACACAAGGCCACCTGTCATTGGCTACAGCAGAATAAAGTGAAGGTTCTGGAGTGGCCATCTCAGTCTCCTGACCTCAATATCATTGAGCCACTCTGGGGAGATCTCAAACCTGCAGTTCGTGCAGGACAGCCCAAGAATTTACAGGAAGTGGAGGCTTTTGCCAAGAAGAATGGGCAGCTTTACCATACCTCCCAACTTCTGGCTGTATGAAATAGGGACACTCGCGCGGCGAGTGAGGGCGCGGCTTATGCTAATTAGCCGCGACCTCATTTTCATACGAGAATAGACGCTGTGCGCATGCGCACAGCGTCTATTCTACTAGATTGGGGGTCTCCCAACTGTCACCCCCCGCAGCGGGACAATGCCTGCCGCGGGTGGGACAGCGGGACAGGACCCGAAAATCGGGACTGTCCCTCCAAAATCGTGACAGTTGGGAGGTATGGCTTTACCATCTGAGAAAATAAAGAGCCTCATCTGCAACTATTACAAAAGACTTTAAGCTGTCATTGATGTTACAGGGGGCAATACACGGTATTAAGAACGGGGGTATGTAAACTTTTGATCAGGGTCATTTGGGTAGTTTCTGTTGTCATTATTATTTAAAAAGAGTAAACACAGTTGTCTGACAATAAATGGCTTCACCCAACCACTAACCATGAGTGAAAGAAATGTTTGTGAGTTATCATTCATATTCTCTGACAAATGGCCAGAGAGTGCAGTACATGATGCCCTAGGAGACATTCTGATGTTGGGGTCAGTGCGGGAATTGGGATCATCAGGCTGCTCCACACTGTCATAGACAAGAGATCCGTTGACATGTTACATCTGCAACCATGCTGCACTGCAGGTGTGGCAGATGTAACATGTGCATCGAGAGTTAGATTTGGGTGCATTATTTTGTTTCTGTGTAGGGTAAATATTGGCTGCTTTATTTATACACTGCAATTTAGATTTCTGATTTAACACACCCCATCCAAATGGAACTCTCTCTCTGCACATTAGATCTGCCCCATCTGCAGTGCAGGATGATTAATATGTAATTCAAGTACACTGTCTGGTACCTGATCCTCAGTGGAGGAAGAGGGGCCCCAGGCAGTGCGGCCCACCAGGGGTTTCCCCTTTCTCTTGTGGGCCAGTCCAAACCTGCAGGGAGTAGAAGAGGATTGTGATCGTTGTGGCATCATGGATTATGGAGGGTGTAATACTGGCACATACAGAACACCGGAAATTCAGTTATTACTGTAGTGTAGAACCTTGCTGTAGCCAGTGAGGAATGTGGGTCCGATGGTGTATGCAGCGCACTGATGACTGAGGGTACGGGATGTTACTGGTGTATGCAGCGCACTGATGACTGAGGGTACGGGATGTTACTGGTGTATGCAGCGCACTGATGACTGAGGGTACGGGATTTACTGTGGCCTGTTACTGGTGTATACAGCACACTGATGACAGAGGCTACGGGATGTTACTGGTGTATGCAGCGCACTGATGATCGAGGATACGGGATGTTACTGGTGTATGCAGCGCACTGATGACTGAGGATACGGGATGTTACTGGTGTATGCAGCGCACTGATGACTGAGGGTACGGGATGTTACTGGTGTATGCAGCGCACTGATGACAGAGGCTACGGGATGTTACTGGTGTATGCAGCGCACTGATGACAGAGGCTACGGGATGTTACTGGTGTATGCAGCGCACTGATGACAGAGGCTACGGGATGTTACTGGTGTATGCAGCGCACTGATGACTGAGGATACGGGATGTTACTGGTGTATGCAGCGCACTGATGACTGAGGATACGGGATGTTACTGGTGTATGCAGCGCACTGATGACTGGGGGTACGGGATGTTACTGGTGTATGCAGCGCACTGATGACAGAGGCTACGGGATGTTACTGGTGTATACAGCGCACTGATGACTGAGGGTACAGGATTTACTGTGGCCTGTTACTGGTGTATACAGCGCACTGATGACTGAGGGTACGGGATGTTACTGGTGTATGCAGCGCACTGATGACTGAGGGTACGGGATGTTACTGGTGTATACAGCGCACTGATGACTGAGGATACGGGATGTACTGTGGCCTGTTACTGGTGTATACAGCGCACTGATGACTGAGGGTACGGGATGTTACTGGTGTATACAGCGCACTGATGACTGAGGGTACAGGATTTACTGTGGCCTGTTACTGGTGTATGCAGCGCACTGATGACAGAGGCTACGGGATGTTACTGGTGTATGCAGCGCACTGATGACTGAGGGTACGGGATGTTACTGGTGTATGCAGCGCACTGATGACTGAGGGTACGGGATGTTACTGGTGTATACAGCGCACTGATGACTGAGGATACGGGATGTACTGTGGCCTGTTACTGGTGTATACAGCGCACTGATGACTGAGGGTACGGGATGTTACTGGTGTATACAGTGCACTGATGACTGAGGGTACAGGATTTACTGTGGCCTGTTACTGGTGTATACAGCGCACTGATGACTGAGGGTACGGGATGTTACTGGTGTATGCAGCGCACTGATGACTGAGGGTACGGGATGTTACTGGTGTATACAGCGCACTGATGACTGAGGGTACGGGATGTTACTGGTGTATACAGCGCACTGATGACAGAGGCTACGGGATGTTACTGGTATATGCAGCGCACTGATGACTGAGGGTACGGGATGTTACTGGTGTATACAGCGCACTGATGACTGAGGGTACGGGATGTTACTGGTGTATGCAGCGCACTGATGACAGAGGCTACGGGATGTTACTGGTGTATGCAGCGCACTGATGACTGAGGATACGGGATGTTACTGGTGTATGCAGCGCACTGATGAATGAGGGTACGGGATTTACTGGTGTACGCAGTGCACTGATGACTGAGAATACGGGATGTACTGTAGCCTGTTACTGGTGTACGCAGTGCACTGATGACTGAGGATACGGGATGTACTGTGGCCTGTTACTGGTGTATACATCGCACTAATGACTGAGGATACGGGATGTACTGTGGTATGTTACTGGTGTATACAGTGCTCTGATGACTGAGGATACGGGATGTACTGTAGCCTGTTACTGGTGTATACAGTGCTCTGATGACTGAGGATACAGGATGTACTGTAGCCTTTTACTGGTGTATACAGCGCACTGATGACTGAGGATACGGCATGTACTGTAGCCTTTTACTGGTGTATACAGCGCTCTGATGACTGAGGGTACGGGATGTACTGTGGCATGTTACTGGTGTATACATCGCACTAATGACTGAGGATACGGGATGTACTGTGGCCTGTTACTGGTGTATACAGCGCACTGATGACTGAGGATACGGGATGTACTGTGGCCTGTTACTGGTGTATACATCGCACTGATGACTGAGGATACGGGATGTACTGTGGTATGTTACTGGTGTATACAGTGCTCTGATGACTGAGGATACGGGATGTACTGTAGCCTGTTACTGGTGTATACAGCGCTCTGATGACTGAGGATATAGGATGTACTGTAGCCTTTTACTGGTGTATACATCGCACTGATGACTGAGGATACGGGATGTACTGTGGCCTGTTACTGGTGTATACATCGCACTAATGACTGAGGATACGGGATGTACTGTGGTATGTTACTGGTGTATACAGCGCTCTGATGACTGAGGATACGGGATGTACTATGGCGTGTTACTGGTGTATACAGTGCTCTGATGACTGAGGATACGGGATGTACTGTAGCCTGTTACTGGTGTATACAGCGCACTGATGACTGAGGATACGGCATGTACTGTAGCCTTTTACTGGTGTATACATCGCACTAATGACTGAGGATACGGGATGTACTGTGGTATGTTACTGGTGTATACAGCGCTCTGATGACTGAGGATACGGGATGTACTATGGCCTGTTACTGGTGTATACATCGCACTGATGACTGAGGATACGGGATGTACTGTGGCATGTTACTGGTGTATACAGTGCTCTGATGACTGAGGATACGGGATGTACTGTGGCATGTTACTGGTGTATACAGTGCTCTGATGACTGAGGATACGGGATGTACTGTAGCCTGTTACTGGTGTATACAGCGCACTGATGACTGAGGATACGGGATGTACTGTGGCCTGTTACTGGTGTATACATCGCACTAATGACTGAGGATACGGGATGTACTGTGGTATGTTACTGGTGTATACAGCGCTCTGATGACTGAGGATACGGGATGTACTGTGGCATGTTACTGGTGTATACATCGCACTGATGACTGAGGATACGGGATGTACTGTGGCCTGTTACTGGTGTATACATCGCACTGATGACTAAGGGTAAGGGATGTACTGTGGCCTGTTACTGGTGTACGCAGTGCACTGATGACTGAGGATATGGGATGTACTGTAGCCTTTTACTGGTGTATACATCGCACTGATGACTGAGGGTACGGGATGTACTGTGGCCTGTTACTAGTGTATACAGCGCTCTGATGACTGAGGATACGGGATGTACTGTGGCATGTTACTGGTGTATACATCGCACTGATGACTGAGGATATGGGATGTACTGTAGCCTTTTACTGGTGTATACATCGCACTGATGACTGAGGATACGGGATGTACTGTGGCATGTTACTGGTGTATACAGTGCTCTGATGACTGAGGATACGGGATGTACTGTAGCCTGTTACTGGTGTATACAGCGCACTGATGACTGAGGATACGGGATGTACTGTGGCCTGTTACTGGTGTATACATCGCACTGATGACTAAGGGTAAGGGATGTACTGTGGCCTGTTACTGGTGTACGCAGTGCACTGATGACTGAGGATATGGGATGTACTGTGGCCTGTTACTGGTGTACGCAGTGCACTGATGACTGAGGATATGGGATGTACTGTAGCCTTTTACTGGTGTATACATCGCACTGATGACTGAGGGTACGGGATGTACTGTGGCCTGTTACTGGTGTATACAGCGCTCTGATGACTGAGGATATGGGATGTACTGTGGTCTGTTACTGGTGTATACAGTGCTCTGATGACTGAGGATACGGGATGTACTGTGGCCTGTTACTGGTGTACGCAGTGCACTGATGACTGAGGATATGGGATGTACTGTAGCCTTTTACTGGTGTATACATCGCACTGATGACTGAGGGTACGGGATGTACTGTGGCCTGTTACTGGTGTATACAGCGTTCTGATGACTGAGGATACGGCATGTACTGTGGCCTGTTACTGGTGTACGCAGTGCACTGATGACTGAGGATACGGGATGTACTGTAGCCTCTTACTGGTGTATACAGCGCTCTGATGACTGAGGTTAAGGGATGTACTGTGGCCTGTTACTGGTGTATACATCGCACTGATGACTGAGGATACGGCATGTACTGTAGCCTTTTACTGGTGTATACAGCGCTCTGATGACTGAGGATACGGCATGTACTGTGGCCTGTTACTGGTGTATACAGCGCACTGATGACTGAGGATACGGGATGTACTGTGGCATATTACTGTTGTATACAGCGCACTGATGACGGAGAATACGGGATGTACTGTGGTCTGTTACTGGTGTATACAGCGCACTGATGACTGAGGATACAGGATGTACTGTAGCCTTTTACTGGTGTATACAGCGCACTGATGACGGAGGATACGGGATGTACTGTAGCCTTTTACTGGTGTATACAGCGCACTGATGACTGAGGATACGGCATGTACTATAGCCTTTTACTGGTGTATACAGCGCACTGATGACTGAGGATACGGGATGTACTGTGGCATATTACTGTTGTATACAGCGCACTGATGACGGAGAATACGGGATGTACTGTGGTCTGTTACTGGTGTATACAGCGCACTGATGACTGAGGATACAGGATGTACTGTAGCCTTTTACTGGTGTATACAGCGCACTGATGACGGAGGATACGGGATGTACTGTAGCCTCTTACTGTTGTATACAGCGCTCTGATGACTGAGGATACAGGATGTACTGTAGCCTCTTACTGTTGTATACAGCGCTCTGATGACTGAGGATACAGGATGTACTGTAGCCTTTTACTGGTGTATACAACGCTCTGATGACTGAGGGTACGGGATGTACGGTGGCGTGTTACTGGTGTATATTTTAGCAGATTATATGCAGATGGCCAGACTGCATGGAATGTTCCACGCCCCCGCAGTGCTGGCTCTCCCTCGCCACCTCTAGTGCTATGGAGCCCTAGTTACACTACTGTCTCCACCCTTTGGGACTACTTCAGAGGTGGACGCTACTCTTGTATCTGCTGCATTTTTGGATGCAGTAGCGATAACAAAATATAATAAACCTGCAAAATACGCCTCCTGCTGCCATCACAGATCCGAGTGCTGCGGCTGCAGTTACAGCATCGGATGATCATCGGTCAGCTTCCTCCGAATGACTGCACTGGGGCTAGGACGTCTGTGTGTTTAGACTGTCCCTGGCGCCATGCTACGGCTAAGTGGGGGGCTGCAAGCAATCTCACAGAACCAGACAGATCTTGCCCTTTAGGTGTGCGTACATCTCTGAATGAGTCCCCTAGGCTTCACAATCCAACACCTGCAGAACATCACCTTGATTGTATTTTGGCAAACAATCTGCTGTTTCCTTTGCCCTGAAAAGGTCCAGTTTTGTGCTGATTGTATTTCTGCTGTGAATCTTCCATGAATGCAGATATAATCATTAACGCTGGCAGGTATTTGTGTCTTCCACACCCTAAGATTGTCCTCTCCTGAAGCGTTTACCATGTTTGTCACAAGACCTGTTAACTATTATGGGGCGAAGGTCGGGAATCTGTTGACAATGCATTTTGTGAACTCTTAAGGTGTGTCTTATGAAAACAGTTTACAAGATTTTTGAATGGCCCTTGAAGTCGAAGCATTGCCTAGAAGTACAGAACACACATGCCGCTCCACCTGCGGACATAGCCATTACTGTCCTCCGCCGCAGACGGCGCTGCAATTACCGGATCAGGATTAAAAGGTCTACATAGACTGTCAATAAGTTGGCATGCCCAGGGTTCAACCTGCACAAGGTCGACACAAGCAAAGCCTCGACATGGAAAAGATCATTAAAAAAAAACTCATTTCAACCTTTTGAGTTTCTAGCTGGACACCGTCGACCCATTATTCAGATACCGCCTAGGCAAAAAGAAAACCTCCTCATGCAACTGTCTCCAGATAACTGAATGAAAAAAAATCAAAGTGAATTGTAACAATTTATTATTTTTAATTGCTGGTTTATTTAAATATAAAGCTGTAAAACTGATAGTGTGTACACACTGTGCGATATGGCTTCCGATGTTGCAGATATAGTGAACATCGGAAGCCATATCGCATGCAGATCGCATGTTTTTTTAGGGCTTGCGAGCCTGATGCGCTGCCGAGTGAAAATCGGCAGTCAAATAGAGAAAGCAGCCAAGACTATATAGTGCAGATCTGCACTATATAGTCTAAATATCAGCTGTTCTCAAACTGTGGGTCCTGACCTTCTCAGCATGGGGTCGCAAATCCATGTTGCTGACCATCAGGCTGATGATTTTTCTAATCTCAATCAGTGATTCAAGGAGTCTGAAAAATCGGTACTCTTTACCTAGAAGGGCGCCCATCGCGGGCATCGCGGGTACATTTATGTCTGGCCGCGATTTCCCATTGAAACCCATGTTAAACATGGAAATCGCGTCGGTCGCGTCGCGGCCGGCCATAAATGTACCCGCGATGCCCGCGACGCGATGCACCCGATTTCCCTTAGCAATCAATGTTAAATGGCCCGACCGACGCGATTTGACTGTTAAATGCCTCAATGGACCCGATGTGGCCATAGGAAACAATGTTAAATGGGCCTTAGAGCCCAAATAGTTACCCTGAACTCTGAAATGGCCCCCCCAATTGTTTACGCCACCCCACGATCAACGTCAACCCGAAGCGTGGCGAGCGCAGCGAGCCCGCGAGGGGCGGCGGTACGCGTCCTCCGACCTTTTCATGCCCTACTATCCACGTCGGCGTGGAGTTGAGAATAGAATAGTGTGGCGAGCGCAGCGAGCCACCGAGCCCGAAGCGTGGCGAGGGGACGCGGATACCTTCACAGCTATACGCGTCCCCTCGCGGGCTTCACAGGTGTCCATGGCGATGCGGACACCTGTGAAGCCCGCGAAGGGACGCGTTTACCTGTGAAGGTATCCGCGTCCCCTCGCGGGGCGCGCTGCGCTCGCCACGCTTCGGGCTCGGAGGCTCGCTGCGCTCGCCACACTATTCTATTCTCAACTCCACGCCGACGTGGATAGTGGGGGTATGAAAAGGTCGGAGGACGCGTACCGCCGCCCCTCGCGGGCTCGCTGCGCTCGCCACGCTTCGGGTTGACGTTGATCGTGGGGTGGCGTAAACAATTGGGGGGGCCATTTCAGAGTTCAGGGTAACTATTTGGGCTCTAAGGCCCATTTAACATTGTTTCCTATGGTAAAATTCAGCCATTTAACATGAAAATCGTGTCCATCGGGCCTTTTAACATTGATTCCTATGGCAAATCGTGGGCATCGCGTCGCGGCCATCGTGTGCACATTTATGGCCGGCCGCGACGCGACCGACGCGATGTCCATGTTTAACATGGTTTTCAATGGGGAAATCGTGGACATCGCGTCGGTCGCGTCGCGTCCGGGCATCTTTAGCCCGCATACGACCCGACCGACGCGATTTTTTACCTCACGATGCCCACGATCAAAATCGTGGGCGCCCTACTAGGTAAAGAGTACCGAAAAATCTGTTGAATTGTCTGTTATTTTAGACTCACATTATTTTGTGCCTCCACAATGCTGCCAGCTGTCTGCTGACCACACAGGTGATGGGATGACCTTCTGCAGTAACTTGCTGGGGTCCCGTAATCAATTTTATTGTCTGATGGGGTCCCAGAGCAAAATAGTTTGAGGACCTCTGGTCTAAATTGTGCCACTGACTGCATGCCGTGCGATGCGAGTCCCGATACGATCTGATTGCATCAGGACTCGAATAGCAGGGCATATCTACTGTGTGTACACGCCATTAGACCCTGATTCCTGAAATTGTTACGATATTTATGCAAATCTCTGATGCATTTGGATCTGCGCAGGATCTAGCCCGGCAATGTCTTACGCAGTGCGGCTGCATATGACAAGTGAGTTTGGGGGTGTGGATAGGGAATTTTGTAGAAAACTTAGGGAGGTGTTGTCCCCGTTTAATGGGCCCTGGCAGCGTTATTTTTCCAGACATCCCCATCCGATGGCAGATCATACTTGCCTACTTTGGATTTCACCTCTCCGGGAGAAGCCCGGAGAGGCAACACGTCAGGGGGGCGGGGGCAAGGCTGACATGACTTGGCCCCACCCCCCCATGCTGGAAAATGCTGTGATTTGCAAGCAGTGTAGAGGGGGCAGGGCTTAAATGACGTCAAATGCCATGATCGCATAATTTAAGCCCCACCCCCTCCCCGCGATTTTACAGTAATTAAACCAGCGGGCAAGGGGGGAGCGGGGGCAATCACCAGAAAGCGGGAGACTTTCCCACCTTCCCGGGGGGCCAGGAGAAGGACCCGATTTTCGGGAGGCTCCCGGCCATTCCGGGAGGGTAGGCAAGCCTGTGGCAGATTTATGTTATGATTCTGACAGTGAATCTGAGGCCAGACCGGCTGCCTCCATAATCGTAGCTCCGCCCCACGCTGAGTATATCTCTAAACAAGGCCATTGGATGATATTCTGTTGGAAAGTGCCATTTGGGTGCACAGGGGATAGCGAACTGAAATATGTCTCAATGGAATTGCTTTGTTGGGCGCCATCTAGTGGCAGCTGGGGGAAAAACAATTGAATTCCAACTATAGAAACTGAACTGGCCATTGATGTCTTGGGTCAAGGAGACAGAACTTTAAAGACGATAGGTCACTGAATGTCATTTAGTGCGTATCCTAACCGATTGCAAGCTTTTGGGGCAACAGACCATTTCTGTGCAAAATATGAAATACAGGAAAGTCCTGCACTAATATTCTGTTCTCGGTCATTATTCCCAGAGTTCTTGTGCCAATGATGTGATATCATTGTTATTTTACAGTATACCATCTATAGATTGTACATTGGGGTGCTACCACCACTAATCTATAAGTAAATATTTATTTGTATTCGTTTAAAACATTTTAGATTTTAGGGAATCTCAACTGTTGCAGAATATTTTTAAATTTGTGCGTTAGAAAACGAGATAATGAATGATTTAGTGCTGTAGCCAGTGTTCTCACAAATCCTGTATCTGCTTGTGTATTGTATTATTGGTGCCTGGGTCCCTGTAATGGAATATGCTTCTCAGTAGGTTTATTTCCTAATTTTGATGTTTGTTTATTGTATTGTACAGTATGTGTTCCATTATAATCAGAATGTTAGGTACTTGTGTATTAGCAGGGCGCCCACTAAGCAAATTACTCAGTGGGCGATTCTGTGTAAGAAAATCGCATTGCATTGGCCGTTTTAGTGCCGTGCAATGCGATGCGATTTTCCTATGTAATTTATTCACTGCTCTCTTGGCCCGGCAGATCGCATCGCATGCGATTTCTAGGGTGCTACGCCAATAAATTTACTATACACTTGTATGACATGCAATGAGGTTTTAGGCACCCCCCCCCCCCCCCACTATCCACGCCACCCCGAAGCGTGGGGAGCGGCGGCGGAACGCGTCCTCCCGACCTGTTCATACCCCCATTATCCACGTCGGCGTGGAGATTTTTTTATATAGTGTTGTGAGCGAAGCGAGCCACCGAGCCCGAAGTGTGGCGAGCAGACACGGAATACATGTAAAGTAATCCGCGTCCCCTCACGGGGCTCGCTGCCCTTGCCACTCTTCAGGCTCGCCACACTATATAAAATCAACTCCACGTCGACGTGGATAGTGGGGGTATGAAAAGGTTGGGAGGACGCGTTCCGCTGGCCCTCGCTGGGCTCGCCAAGTTTCGGGGTGGAATGGATAGTGGGGGGGTGCCTAAAACCTCATTGCATGTCATACAAGTGTATACAGATGGAGCGGTATTCATCTTTGCAGGGGATGGCGATGGCGTCGCCATTCCCTGCTCCCGTGCCATCTGTGTGTCGGAAGAAGACGCGCGCGCACGTCCCCTTCCGACGGTGCTGCCCTCGGTCGCCCGGTGCCCACACCGAGCGACCGCACCCCCCCACAGCCTCCTTGGGTCCCCCCAGCCCCCCTCGAGCGGGAGGCGGACAGTATTGCGTCCGCCTCGCCGCCCGGATACTGAGACGCGCGTGCGTGGGGGACGCACGCGCGTCTCAGTCAGATGGAGCGCTGTGTTGCTGGCGGATCGCCAGCAGCATGCTGCTGGCGATTCGCCAGCAAGCATAAGGCCCGCTCCATCTGTTGCTAATGTAATGGCATCGCTCCCTAGAAAATCGCATGCGATTTTGCGTGAGGTGCGATCGCATGTGCTGCGATGCGATCCGTCGGGGCCAAGAGAGCAGCGAAAAAATCATCTAGGAAAATTGCATCGCAAGGCACTAAAACGGCCCATGTGATGTGATGCGATTTCCCTACACTAGCGTACGTATGCTAATTGGGCGCCCTGCTAATACACAAGTACCGAATGTTATTACAGGAATGACACAATGGTTTTTAAGAATGTGGTATACCCAGGGGCAAACGCAGGATTTTCAGAAGGGGGTTTCCAGAGGGGCGGAGCAAAGCACGGAAATGGACACTTAGGTGACCCAGTATATGCCGGGTCAGTAAAAGTATTAAAGATAGACCAAATGTATATAAATAATAATAATAATAAAAAAATGTCCCGCGGGTGGTAGGGGGTATTATATCAACCGCTCAGCATGTAGGGCCTGGATCAGTAATTTCCACTAATTACCCCTTTACTGCACAGATGGTGGGAGATAAGGTGGGAGAAGGGGGCATTGGGATGAATGAAGGGGCCCTGATACATAACTTCCAGGGTGGTAGAGGATGTTTAATACGCAGAGGAGGGGTGTATAGTGGAGTGGGCTTATTATTCATAATTTTCTGGTGGGAGGACAGCTTGCTTGACTGTAGATATCACCGGTTCCCGGAAATAGATTTCTTCGATTTTATTGGAATAAAAACTAGAGAATCCCACCTACCAAATGGTACTGGGGACTAGGGGATCAGAGTTCAGGAGGCAGAGCAATCTGCCCACGAGTATATAAAACTACATACCAGGTGGGTGGAGCTGAAGCAGTAACCAGCTGCTGGAAGGCTGATATCTATGGTTCTGGGAACAGCAGAGACAAGCTACTACTGTCCATCAAAGGGGGGAGAGTCCCAGCTTTTGGAATATACCCTCAGAAAATCTCTAGGTCAGACAGAACCTGAAATATCTGACTGGGAAAAGCAATTAATAGGCTTGGATGGGGGCCACTGCTTTGAAGTCAGATATCTTCGGTTCCCAAGGGCCATTTTAAAAATTCTTGTACCCATGGAAAGAGGGGACCCTCAGCTTTCAGCCTAGGCCCCTTAGACTCCTGGGGGGTTTTCTGTGTACTCAGAAACCCCCCCTGCGTGCGCTACTGATACCGTTGGTCAGGACATGTTGGGGTGTAGTGTCCTATGTCTGTATAGGGTGTAATAGATGTATTATGGCCAGTGGTCAGGTCATGTTGGGGGTGTAGTGTCCTATGTCTGTATAGGGTGTAATAGATGTATTATGGTCAGTGGTCAGGACATGTTGAGGTGTAGTGTCCTATGTCAGTATGGAGTGTAATAGATGTATTATGGGCAGTAGTCAGGACGTGTTGGGGTGTAGTGTCCTATGTCTGTATACGTGTAATAGATGTAATATGGCCAGTGGTCAGGACATGTTGGGGTGCAGTGTCTAACTACTAGTTCCCATCCGCCGCAGGGACCCCGCCGCTCACTTACCATTCACCGACGGGACCCCGGACCTGTGCTGCCCGGATTACTGGGTTGGGGGGGGGGGGGGGTGTTGGACCCCACTGGATTAGCCCTGACTGCCCTGGTACCAGAGGAGTGGGGGGGTTGGACGTCGCTGGATTAGCACTGGCTGTCCAGGTACCAGGGGAGGGAGGGGGGTTGGACCCCGCTGGATTAGCACTGGCTGCTCAGGTACAAAGGATGGGGGGGGGGGGCGGTGTGGGGCACTAAATACCGGATTAGACTGCAAAAATAAGGGGTCTGAACCATGTAGGATCCTTCTTTTTAACCGTTTTGAATTACCAGTTTTCTTGTACCGGTAATTTAAAACTTGCGCTTTCACACTGCAGCTACAACCGTTTGGAAATCTGCAAATTACCGGGTTATAGCTGCAGTGTGAAAGAGGTATTCGGTTATAAATTAATTTTGCCCAATCCAGGGGATACTGGTGTTACTTTGTCAGTTCTCATTGTTATTTCACAGCCTGCTAATAAATGATTATACTGAAAGCTGACTACAGCAATTACCGATCGTATACGCTCATGTTTACACTGCTCTGTGCATGATCTGATGCAATGTCCCATCCTCCTCATTTCATCTTCACCTGTGAATCGCTTGCTGGATCCCTAAGATTTTCCTTATCATTTATGTTCTAGTGCAGAGTTTAATCAAGACCCAGCTATTGATTCCCTGCAGCCAACACAAAGCGACATCAGATTAACAACTGCGCATGTGACTCGGCTTCTAGAGCAAAGTACCTGTATTGTGTTGAATATTTATTTGTCCCTAGAACAGATCAAAGGTTATTAGTGACAAAGGCCTATCCAGATATTGATGGAAATTTGGTGCCGCATGGTGTGTGGATGGAAAGGTCTACAAGGTCTAGGTCAGGAATTGCTATTTGGCTATGCAAGAACTGTTGCAGGGCATGCTGGGATGTGTAGTTAAACAATGGCTGGGAGCCAAAGGTTCCCCATCCCTGGTCTATGTGGAATGGGCCATAGGGTTGGCTGCATGAAGGTTGACATGGATTAGGTCGAAACAGAAAAAGTTGACATAAGTTCTTTGTGTCGATGTCGACATGGACCCCAAATTAGTGGATGGTAAAGTATGAAAGTCCAAAAAAATGGAAAAACTTGTGAAAAACTCATGTCAACATTTTTGTGTGTTGACCATTGTCATGTCAACTTTTTACTTTTGTTGACCTTTTTGTCAATGTCAGGCTATTGCATGTCTACCTAGACACTGTAGACCACTTCCCACCGTGTGCAAGCAGCACTGAATTTCCATCAGATTTCTAGAAGGGACATACAGGAGACATCACAGTTGAAGATGACATCACAGTTGAAGATGACATCACAGTAGACGATGCATGTAACTGTGATCCCAGTATTACAACCGACGTCGCAAACTGGGAACCAACTTGCAATGTTCCATGCCACCGGCCAGCTGAGTAAGCCGCAGCTTGCACAGCTGGCCCACAGAAGCGTGGGCTGCAAGGCTAGACACCCTTGGGACGTCCAATGGTGTCATTCCATTATATTTTACCCGATGCTTTCCAAGTCACCGCTGTCACTTTCCATTAAGGTATAAGCTGGGAATGTAAGCGTTATATGAGGCTGGCTCTATTTCTAGTGAGACAATGGTTACACACTCATCATTATATAAATTGGTTCATTTCTGCTAAACTCTCGGGGTCAGGCTGCGTTTGTTCTGCATGTACAGTAGGAAGGTCGTTCTTGCGGAGGTTGTGGGAAGGTCACACTCGGGAAAAGCTGATGTAAACTACAAGGCTATGAGCAAGTGTTAATTGTGTCTTGTTATCTCTGCATGGCACCTAGTACAGTAAGCACCGGATTTCATACAATACATTACAAACATGCTGCATAATGTAAGCGCAGTACATAGTAAGGTATAACTGAATCCTGCTCTAGTAGGTCTATAAACTTTCTTAGAGAATAATTAAGATTTGTATATAGACCCGGGAGTATACCGGGAGCCGGGATTCCAACTGCCGGTACTCCAACAGGGGGTGAATACATCAAATAGGTTATAGTCTCCCTCTATAGGGGTCCTCCATGAAGGAGAATAGCCCCTGTCGGGGGATCCCGACTGTTGGGTATTTAACAGACGGGATTCTGATGTCGGTCTACTGACCACCAAAATCCCTACTGTCGGGAGGTCATCCGGCACTCATAGAGCAATGCCACCCTGTGGTGAAAGGCTGTACTGCAGTCTGTATTCATTTATTTAAATTTTGCGTTATTAAACCTGGGAGATTAAACGTTGATGTATTCCCCTTTGCAAACACACCGGTACAGTTATAGTTCATAAATACTCATCAGGAAGGTAGTTTAATTGATGCTTTTTTCTAGATCTGCAGAAATCCTGCATGGGAAATCAAGAAGTACAAAGCCGGTAACGTCATTTAGATACCAATGACACATTTGTGATCTTAGACTTGTTCCGAATACCTGTGGGTGGGTTTCCCTGCATCAGGACCTGGGTTTGCAGCATATACATGAGGGATAGGCTATATTATGTGCCCTTACTGGCTCTCACATTTATTACCTCCAACAGAATCTCAGATACAAATGGGCAATAACGCTGCTTACTATACACACAGGCCTGACAGTCAGACCAAATAGGAGTCACAGGGACATGAGATTCTGGGAGAGGGACCCCAGAGGAGACCCTTGTGAAGAGATATGGTGGTTGACCCAATGTATTTCCACCTAATAGGGTCTACCCAATGACCCATACCCCTTGTGAGTAGGGATAGATAGCCAGCTCTAAGACCCAGGAACCGAGCTGGACTGGTGCTCCCGTGGTGGATTGTTGCTCGTTCTGGGCATACTGGATATCAGATTTGAGCAGGGTGAGAGAACTGGAGATGAAGTCCGCCTTCTGTCCATCCTTAGCTGCTGCTAATCCTAAACAAAAAGCAGATTTATGGTTATATAATACAAGTAACATTTCATAGACCAGAAGCGTTCATATAATATACTACAGTTACTAAATGTAGTGTTCACTCTAGGTTTTTGTGCGGGCAGGGCTCCAGGGGGGCGGACCGGGGCTGTCGACGTCACAAAAGGGGCGCAACATCATTAAAGGGGGTGAACCCGGCCGCAGCCGTCATTAAAGGGGGCGGGCCCGGCCACCACCGTCATGAAAGGGGGCGGGCCCGGCCCTGCCAAAGTCAGTGTGCTACCGGGGAAGCGCCGGGCATCGACGTCTACAGCGGCGCTGGGCTTCCCCATGCGGTGTGTTGGGGCAGACACCAGGCTGTTTTAGCGGGGTGCTGCTAGAGGGGCAGGGCACAATTTTCCCTTTAAAAATCGGCCAGGGCGCAGCTCCCTGCTAAAACAGCCTAGCGGGAACACTATATATGGATGCCGCTAAGCCGCCAGAGCTGGAGATGGAGCTGCGCTGTATAACCCACCTGGATCACAGGGGGTTATTCAGGCCTGAACGCTGGGCTGCTAAATTGCAGAGCCCCGCAAGATGAATATCCCGCCCCGTACAAGCCTGAGAATTGCTTAGCACTGAAAATCCATTTGCCATCGCTCACCATGTGTGAGCAGTCTGTGCGTAGCCCAGGACTTACTCAGCGGCTGCGACAGGGGCGGAGCTGACATCACATGACTTCCCCTCACACACCTGGCCACGCCTGCATTATCCCTGACACTCCCAGATAACAGCCGCTCACCATGTAATGATTCCCCAGTGTGAGCAGTCTGTGCGTAGCCCAGGACTTACTCAGCGGCTGCGACAGAAACAGGCTGTTCTGGGGCGGAGCTAATGTCACATGATTTCCCCCTCAGACATCTGACCCCCCTCAGACCCCCCCCCCCCATGTCTGGTGTTGAGTTTATCATTTATACAGTAGCTGGAGAAGTTACTTCCATCCAAAACCATGCAACTCTGCTGGAGGACACTTCCAATATGGCTGGATCATAGGGATGACCATCGGTTGGTTGCCTGCAGGCCAATCAGAGTCCAGGGGAGGGGCTTTGAGGGTGTCAGTGGCAGAGCTAGACAAAAAAAAATGATAGCTGTTTGTTATCGTTGGCAGGAAACCATCTGGTTCTCACCCATCGATGGTGGAAGTAGTCACTATCGGTCATAGACCCTCCATGAATGTCAAATCATCGATGGTCAATGGTCATCCCTACCGGGTCAGAAATTCATGTAGGAAGGAAGCGTTATGTTCCCAACTCAGTTTTCAGCCGCGGTTCATGCTTTACAGATACACTGTATATGTCTCAGCCTCAGCTTGTTCTCTCTCTGACCCTGTTGCTCCGTATTGGCTTTCAGCATAGAGATGACATAATCCGGCTTGTTATACATTACCATGAATCAAATAATGACATCATCACTGCTTTTGAAGTCCTAGCGACACAGCGACTAATTGTGTATAACTCTGGCGACCGAGCTCCTCGTTACGCTTAGGATGACGTCATAGGATTCCCATTACATTCTGATGACACGTAAACGAATAACACATGTTACATATTAATGCATTCTGTTATTTCTTTTGCAGATCGACAAAATGTCTACGCAGCTCCAAGACCTTAATTTTGGCGAGGGGAAGCCCCTATTGGTGGAAGAGGTAAGTGTTAACCCTTGCATACAGGAAACAAACCCTTTGCAGCAGCACCGTACTGGCAGGAAGGTCTCCCAATCCCTGTAGTTACAGATTTGTTTCTTAAACTTTTTGGACGGAAGCAATTTTTCAGGAATGTATCCTTTTGGCCCCCACAGTCTGGCTGCGATGTGATGTATACAGAGAGTGGAACATACTGAAGCAAAGAGCGCCGGATTACATCAGACAGTGGGCCTGATTCAGCCGGTATGGCTCGTTTTATCGACCATACTTAGGTCGACACCGTTGGGTCGACAGGGGGCAAGGTTGACAGGTGTTTGGGTCGACATAGGTCAAGGTCGACATAGGTCAAGATCGACAGGTGTCTAGGTCGACATAGCGTTAGGTCGACATAGCGTTAGGTCGACATGAGTTGTGTCGACGGGTCGGAAGGTCGACATGATTTTTTTTTACGCGAATGTCAACACATTCGACATGGACACAGTTGGAAGGCAACCGCAGCCCCTCGCTTTGGGCACGGTGCCTCGCTGCGCTCGGCACACTATATTATTCTCCCACCACGCCCTAGTGGATGGAAGGGCATGAAATACCGCCTGGCTGGACATGTCGGCTCAAAAAACAGTAAATAAAAACATGTCGACCTTCCGACCCATCTACACAACCCACGTCGACCTAACGCTATGTCGACCTAAACCCATGTCGACCTTGTCCTATGTCGACCTAGACACCTGTCGACCCAACGGCGTCGACCTAATGACTGTCGGCCTAAGTGTGGTTGATAATTCGACCCTATACCGAATCAGCTTTGTTAGTAAAGCAAAATATGCATGCAAATGGGCAAAAACATGCTGCACTGCAGGTGGGGCAGATGTAACATGTGCAGAGAGAGTTAGATTTGGGTGGATTATATTTCTTTCTGTGCAGGGTAAATACTGGCTGCTTTATTTTTACACTGCAATAGAGTTTTCAGTTTGAACACACCCCAGCCAAATCTAACTCTCTCTGCACGTGTTACATCTGCCCCACCTGCAGTGCAGCCCAGTTCTGTGCTTTTTTTTTTTTTTGCTAACAAAACTGAATCAGGCCCAATTTACAGAAAAGTCTACGGGCATGACACTACTCCCTTCTAATATTCCAAGTCGTTAAGCCGCCATTGAAATAGTTTTTTTCTGTCATAATGGGATGCAGTCTGCAGGTCGACAGTAATAAATGTGTCAGTCAATAGGATGGCCACTATTGGTCAACAGGCCATAGCTCTACACATGAAAAGGGTTGACATACTTTTGGTCGACCTGGTCAAAAGCAATAGGTGAAAATGTAAAAGGTCGACGTTTGTCATATACATCATGGGACAGGCACTGAGAGCTCTACAGTGGCAAAAAAAGCCAGGTGTTCCGGAGCACGGTCTGTTCTGGCCTTGTGCTCCCATTCTTTCTGCCCTAGTGCAGCCTGCAGTCAAGAGGGGGACTGTACATCTCCCTACACCATTTGCTGTTTATCACTCAAGGGGACCCATATAGCTACACAGGTGTTCCGGAGTTGAGACCGTTCCAGTTTTCACCCAGTCCTGATTTTACCCGACTACTAATTTTGTCATTTGTTTTTGAGACTACTATCTTGTTGGGAAGGGGGGGAGATAGGTTTGGGGTGATTGATTAACCCTTTGAGTGCCAAGTGGATTTGTCAAAAATTGGTGTGAAAATTGCCAAGCAAACCTATTTATTCATCATAATGACCTGTAATATTTACCGTATCTAGGAAATATAATATATATTTTTTTTTTCAACACATCATTTTTTTAAATTAGAATTTATATAACAAATGTGAGCGACGCTGGCATTTTTAGACGATATTTTGCACATCTGTCACAGAAATGTTGGCACTCAAAGATTTAATCTTCTTCTGTATCAACAGTACAGTTTATTACATCATTGAACCCGGTAGACCGGCCTTTTTCCCTTGTTTAAATGTAAAACAAACATAGCAAATGTAAAAAATTTGGTAGATTTCAAAATTTAAGCAATTTCGCATTTGATCAGATTTTTTTAATTTTTTTTAAATTAAAGTTTATCTTGTTCAAAATGTCATCGAAAACAACCTTTCTTTTTTTGGTTGGAGGGGAATTTAAAGATACACGATAATCCCCAATAAACTCTTGATATGACTGAGTTCCTGAGATGTATGCAATCTGGTAAATTCTGAGCCAAAAATTATTGTTCTATTAATCAGTAAGTACACGTTCTTTAAGCTGGGTACACACTATACAATTCGTGGCACTGCCGATTATTGTTGTGCATATAGTTAAGTAAAATCTCGTAGGGCGGTATTCAATGAGGCTGATTCGCCAGGTTTTTATGGCGATTTTGTGCTGTAAAGCGAATTTCTGACCTAAAACGGTGAATCACCATATTCAATGACCAGATGGCGAATACATTTCAAGGTTTTTTTCGCCATGATTCACCGAGTAGCAATCGCTATCTTTTTATGGTGAAGTGGAAGGTGAACTTTTAAAATAAAGTGTTTTTTTTTTTTTCCAATTGGTGTAAAAAAATCTGGAATTTTATTCTGGGGAGGGGCATGCTATTTTTATTCATGTGCTGTAAGCACATGAATATATATTTAATTTAAAAACAAATATTTTTTTTTTTTTACACAGACCAGCCAGCAGGGGGCCGGAGCCGAACCGCTCATTAGATATTCATATATTCACTTCACCCGATCATTACATATGCATGATCGGGTGTAGTGAATATACCCGGTCCCCTGCTGGCACCCCCGGGGGGCAGCCTGTGCTGCCGGTCAGGGGCAGCGAGCCCCTGACTCTTTGAATACCGGAGCCGGCGAATCCTAAACAGGATTCGCTGCACGTCGCCGGTATTCACATTGAATACCGCCCATAGTGTGTACCCAGCTTGAGACTTGAACTTTACCGATCATAACCACTTTTTTAATAATGTGTTTAATACTTTTATTGTTTTACTTAGGTACTAAACTAACTTCCATTCTTCCCTTTCTGTGTTCTCTAGGGTATTACTGTATTGTTGCAGGAGTATGAAATTCAGGTAACTAATAACACTAATTATGATATACTCACTCCTCGTATAAGCTCCCCTCACTGTGCTAGCATCTTCCGTTATCATACAGTTTTATTACACGTTCCTTATTTCTTCAGGGACCGCCTGATAAGACAATAGTACAATCGGTACCAGGCATATTCTGAGGTTGTGGTACTAGCTGTGACTGTCAATGATGTGTACAACTGCAAAAAGCCACAAAAGATATTAATGAAAAAAATAAGTGATGTAATAATAACAAACAGTACAACATGGATCAAGGCAGCAATTTACTAAAACATCTCACTGAGAAGTTCACTGTTGTCTGCCCCTCCCCTTAATAATGTAAGCTCTGTCGAGCAGGGCCCTCTTCCCTTCTGTGCTTTTCCTTCTATTACTTAGCCTATCTTCTACACCTCACTCCCTATAACAGCCCACTGGTGCGTATTTCAGTGTTATGGCACTGTTGCAGCAATGGTTATAGTTCGTGTAGTTGTCCAGCATTATTTTGTGCTGTAGGTTGCAGTTTTCTTGTTGTGCTCATTTGTGTTTGTACTGTGGCAGGGACAGCATACTTCCACATGAGGTGAATGTGGAACATCCAGTCCAGGATTTAGAGCAGCCACAGGGCTACTGAGATCCAGTCCAGGTTTTCCTAAGACGTATTGTGAATCACTGTCTAATTAACAACACTTGTTACTTCCTGTTATATGTTTGTCCAGAGCACAGGGACAGTGTTCCCAATGCCTTTTAGCGGCTGGGCCATAGGCTAGGGAGAATGTGTGGAATTATGTTAGGGATTCTCTGGAGTACCCTCATTGTGAAGCTTGTGTGTTGCCTGTTCAAACCTGACATTGCTGTAACATGAGAACTGCATTGCTGTAACCTAAGAATTGCCAAGCTGTTATCCTGTCACGCTGTCTACCTGTTACCATTATTATTTGGACAGTGGACATCCCGGCTCATAAAAGCACTGTTGTTTTCAAATATCCACCATAAATACAATCAAAGGTGGCAAGTTTGACGCCCCAACATTTTGGAAATTAACCGTATAGTATTTTCTTGAAATGCCGACATGGTTAAGGCGTTGACATGTTCAGAATGTTGTTGACAATGCATTCTTGTGTTCTTTTTAGGGTTAGGCTGAAATAGGCAAAAAGCTAGATTGATTAGTATTTGCTACTTACCATAAAAAGGATAAGAGTGCATGTCTTCCAGTGACCGGAATACTGGTCTCGGCGGTCTCTCACCAGTATATGTGCCTCCTTTCACTGGTTTCCCTGTGGGTGAGCTGTATGTAGGTCTACAGGAAGTTAGCTGAGGCTAATCATGTAACCACCGTTATATCCACCAAGCTCAAAATCCCCTGTACATGTCGCTGTCCTCAGGTCAACGGCGAGGGAAGCCAACCTGAAAGATCTTAATAAGTAACATCCGTCTTTAGTGGTTCTT
The DNA here is from genome assembly GCF_055691185.1 of Crinia signifera. Taxonomy (NCBI): domain Eukaryota; kingdom Metazoa; phylum Chordata; class Amphibia; order Anura; family Myobatrachidae; genus Crinia; species Crinia signifera. The sequence continues at coordinate 316,655,341 of NC_139221.1, forward strand.
GAACTCAGAAGCAGCGGTCTAGTAAGATAAAATGGTAATGAAAATGGGGAGACACACTGTGCTGTTTGTAGCTACAAAATGTGTAAGAAGTGTGATCGCTGATGGTGCGATATTGTTCTTTGAGCCTCCTCCCAGGGGTGATACCAAAATGTTGGCTCCTTCTTAGTGACAGGAGTCTGGTGCTGCTTTGTGAAATCTAGCACCAGGCTCCTATCAGTGTAGGAGCAAACAGTGCAGCCATAAGATTCTCTGGGATAGTGGTGAATACGGGATTGGGACGATAGTGACGCCCCTGCCCCAATTGTCATTGTTTTGGGACCCCAAAAAACAGTGCATTATTTTTCTTTGACCCCCTTGTGTCAGGACCTTATTATTTTGGAATCTTGGAGTATCAGGAACTTATTCTTTTGAACCTGTTGAGTGTCAGGACCTTATTCTTCAGAGACCCCCAAGTATCAGAGCCATATTCAACTGGGACCCCCGAGTGTTGGGTACTTCTTATTCTCAAACCCAGAATATCAGGGGCCCTATTTCATCTTGGACCCACGAGTATCTGGTACTTGTTCTTTTGGGACCCTTCAGTGTCAGCGCCTTATTCTCCTGGAACCCCCAGTCTCCGTGCCTTATTCTTATGGGACCTCCAAGTGTCAGGGATAATTCTTATGGGACCCCCAAGTTTCAGGTCCTTTTTCTTCTTGGCCCCCGGAGTGGCAGGGCCTTATTCTTTTGGGACGCCTAGATCAGCTCTTAAGGTGCCCATACACTAGTAAGATTTATCTTCATATCTGGCTGGTTGGAACACAAACATGGTTATTGATGAGTGACAGTTTGTCAGTTTTCCAGCATTTCCAAGCAAATTGTTCAACTGTCATTTGCTCTCATCCATAACCAGGTTTTTATTCCAACCAGCCAGATATGAAGATAAATCTGCGTGTGTATGGCCACCATACCTCTTTTTAATCTGGGACCTCAAGTGTGGAATGCCAACTGCAGGAACATTGCACCAACCAGCAGCCTCTGAAACTAACGGTTCGGCTACGGCAATTGGTCTAATTCAGTTAGTTAAAGTCCATCAAATTTAGAACATTATCAGCACATACAGTTTAAGTTCATAATTTTATTCCCACATTTCTTCACACACACACACACACACACACACACACACACACACACACTCAGATACGCAGCCGCAAAGGCCAGCTGTGGGTAATTAAATAAATACTCTGAAAGGTTATTGTGACATTTTCATGTGTTTTCCTTCCCCTGTGCACACACGCGAGGCCACAGTTATGATTGGAATAGTTGCACTATATAAAGGTCACCGTGGCTGAACAGATGGCGGCGTCTTCATCCCTCCATTAGATTACCGACCTAGGCTGAGGTCTTCCCTCCCCAGCCCCAAGATAGTGTTTTAATGCCAATCGGTGGTTAAAGAGCCTGTTTTCCTAATATCCCTGACGTTTGCTCGTTATGTGCAGCCATCTGCTTCCAGTGTAATATCCTGCGCCTCCGTCACAGGTAGCGACATCTCTATCGCGCAAAGAGATAATTACAGGTACACCGCGGAATAAAGAGCGTTCCGCTGCTGGTGTTCAATCCCTCCACTGACCATAACATAGTCATTGGGCCAGTGATGATATAATATACAGTACAATGTGACCGCTGTCTACAGTGTCGACACAGTCAATAGGTCAGCACCAAAAGGTCAACATCCAATGGGGAGACGCAGACAAAAGGTCAACATGCACTATGTCTACAGTATATGGTCAAAAATGTGACCCGGTGAAAAGGTTGACACGTGAAAAGGTTGACATGATTTTTTTCCCTTTTTTTTTGTGGCAATGTCAACACTCGGGGTGTTCCGGCAGAAATTGTCTGGTGATTTGGGTGCAGGGGGGGGGGGTGGGCATCTGACATCACTGGATGTAATCTGCCTGCCATGTCCTCGCACGGTTACGGTACAACTGTTAGACCACACTTAGGTCGACAGTCATTAGGTCGACCACGGAAGGTCTACATGGGCCAAGGTCAACAGGGTTAAAGGTCGACATGGGTCAAGGTCGACATGACTTAAGGTCGACATGGGCCAAGGTCGACATGGTTCTAGGTCGACAGTCATTAGGTCGACATGAGTTTTTCACAGTTTTTTGACCCGAATGTCGACACAGTCGACATGGACACCGTTGGAGTTCAACCGCAGCCCCTCGCATCGCTCGCTTCGCTCGCAATGCTTCAGGCATGGTGCCTCGCTACGCTCGGCACATTCTTTTATTCTCCCACCACGCCCTAGTGGATGGTAGGTAACTCAAAAAATAGTGAAAAACTCATGTCGACCTTGGCCCATGTCGACTTTAAGTCATGTTGACCTTGACCCATGTTGACCTTTAAACCTGTCGACCTTGGCCCATGTCGACCTTCCGTGGTTGACCTAATGACTGTCGACCTAAGTGTGGTCTAATAGTTTCCCCCTCGCACAAGGCACCCGCAGAGCAAAGACACCATAGAGGTGTTTCTAATCTGCAAGCGCTGGAGAAATCATTCAATGGTCATACCATCCATTCGCAGCCATGCGGGGGATCGCAGGGGGGGTGTCCGGCACTGCGGGCGGCATCTGGTGGACTTGCAAGACAACCAGAATAAGGTCCTTAATGCAAATTCCACTAATTACTCCTTCTCATGTGAACATCCGTGTAGCCGAGTGTGCAAGGACTGAGTCCCGCTATTGGCAAGGCATAACCAAATTATTATTATTTTTTTAAAGGTGATGAGAGACGGAGCATAGCTCCACCCCTGGCACCCGCAAAGTCCCACCCCCATGTTTTGATTGGCCCATGAGCCAGCCAGTTAAAGGACAGGGAAAAACATTGGTTGTGGAAACCATCGTCTGCCAACCATAAATGGTCACTATCGCTGGTAATCATCGATGGTTCCACACCAATAGCCACCTCTAGCACAGGTAGAAAGTCTTATGATGCTGCTGCTGTTAATCATTCTGCCAGCCTCTGGGGCAGCTCAGTTCCACGGTGATGCTGGCCTGGCAGAGGTAAACATAGACATACCTTCTCCCTGGTCGTGCAAGCCAATACTTACTCAGCGCTGTGATGGCTGTGGGGAGATCCGGCCCACTGCTGATGTCAGCGTCCCTCCCTCCCAGCAGCCGAAAGCTACCCGGGGTAATGCCCACAAACGTCGCTGCCAGTCAATCATCTTTGGATCAGCCAGCGATCTCAAGCCAGCACGGGCTTTGTTAGCAGGGGACCTTGCGCATGCGCGGTCTTACGATAATTGGTAGGGCTGCCAATTTGCAGTCCTCTGTACAGGTCTGAATGAGGCCCTTGGTCAAGATGGACGATCTGTAAATCCTTCAAAACCCACACGGCCTTGTATAACCTTGCCTGCAATATATTGTTTTTTTGTCCCACCAGGGTTGGAAGTTCCAGTTCCTTAAATATTGGGGGTTATTTTGGTTGATTCCCTCGGATGCGAATTCGCTTCCTTACGAGTCAACCTAACCCCCGCCTTGCGAATGGTGGCCGCAGAAATAAAACATTGGTCCCCGTGTGAACGAACAGCCGTTGCGAACGGACTTGAATAATGTCCATTGTGCAGCCACCTTCATAAATGTTTTTTTTTTTTAGCAAAATGGCCTTAACGCAGGGGTACCCAAACTTTATTGACTCACGGCACCCCGAAGCATCAGAATTTTTTTCGCGGCACCCCTAGGCTAAAGGTTTCTCATTGAGAAAGTCAGAAACAAATATTAAATTAAATAAATTGTCTTTATATCTCATCTTTAGGATCAGTTATGTGGTAATGGACAAAATGTACTTCTGTTTGTCCATAATTTGACTATTATATTGGATATAAATAACTTGAATTGGTGCTGGGCCATCAACCCAGGGCACCCCTGCAAGTTCCCCAAGGCACCCCAGGGTGCCACGGCACACAGTTTGGGAACCACTGCCTTAACGATCAGCTTACGAAATCCATGCTGCAAAGATCAGTCCTCAGTGTTTGCAATATAAGAATAACACAGTAATCTGGCAGCAGGTTACAGGGTAGTGATTGTGGGATCATGTGTGTATCTCCATTGCTGGAATGCCCCGTTCCCTGCCCGTGTAGAGACGCCAGTTACAGAGGTGCATCGGGGTGGGTGTAGTCTATCACACTGTGCTCGTTGCCTGGGGGGGTCCCTGCTCAGACCTCACTTACCGAGTCAATAGTGAGTGGACAGAGATCACATTAGCCGCTTATGTGACTTTTACGGACACTGCACAACAGGAACGGGGCGACATTACGGGTTACTGTGTGAGTGGTATATTGTCGTTGCTGGAATCCTGTCAGAATGATATACTGAACATAATATATATAATGTATGGGAACTCTATTATACTGTTAGTTTACGAGAGGTCAGAGGGGGCTGTAGTAGCAGTGAGTGTGGTATGAAGAGTCAACAGTCAAAATGTCGACAGGAAAATATCAGCATCCACCAATCTCAGCATGATCAAAATGTTGACATGTTTTTATATTTAACCCTAACCCTAGATGTCTAAAATCTATGTCAACATTCTGGTGTCGACATGTTCACATGACCACAAGAAAATTGTGCCTCTCTATCGACCATTTTCTCATGTCGACCTTGTGTAAGCTGACCTTCTGTGTAAATGTGGGGTAAATGTCGTCATTTAGTAGGGAAACCGGTGATGTCATCTGCCCGCCCCCTCCCCCATGTCCGTCACATGA